>NC_081775.1:31116157-31123657 GCF_963082965.1 Carassius carassius | reverse complement strand
CTCCCAGCCTGGTTCTTTACTCAAAACCGCAATCATGGGTAAGACTGCTGACCAGAAGGCCATCATTGACACCCTCAAGCGAGAGGGAAAGACACAGAAAGACATTTCTGAACGAACAGGCTGTTCCCAGAGTGCTGTATCAAGGCACCTCAGTGGGAAGTCTGTGGGAAGGAAAAAGTGTGGCAAAAAAGGCTGCACAACGAGAAGAGGTGACCGGACCCTGAGGAAGATTGTGGAGAAGGACCGATTCCAGACCTTGGGGGACCTGCGGAAGCAGTGGACTGAGTCTGGAGTAGAAACATCCAGAGCCACCGTGCACAGACGTGTGCAGGAACTGGGCTACAGGTGCCGCATTCCCCAGGTCGAGTCCCTTTTGAACCAGAAACAGCGGCAGAAGCGCCTGACCTGGGCTACAGAGAAGCAGCACTGGACTTTTGGACAAATTTTGCATGTCATTCGGAAATCAAGGTGCCAGAGTCTGGAGGAAGACTGGGGAGAAGGAAATGCCAAAATGCCTGAAGTCCAGTGTCAAGTACCCACAGTCAGTGATGGTCTGGGGTGCCATGTCAGCTGCTGGTGTTGGTCCACTGTGTTTTATCAAGGGCAGGGTCAATGCAGCTAGTTATCAGGAGATTTTGGAGCACTTCATGCTTCCATCTGCTGAAAAGCTTTATGGAGATGAAGATTTCGTTTTTCAGCACGACCTGGCACCTGCTCACAGTGCCAAAACCACTGGTAAATGGTTTACTGACCATGGTATTACTGTGCTCAATTGGCCTGCCAACTCTCCTGACCTGAACCCCATAGAGAATCTGTGGGATATTGTGAAGAGAAAGTTGAGTATCATTACATTATGGAAAATAATGAACTTTATCACAATATGAGAAGGACCTGTATGTAACATAATAGAAAAATAATTCTACCAAATTTACTTTCAATCAAAATGTAACATATTTTTACAGGTTATTTCTCCTATTCTAAGAATTTTGTTAAATAATAATAATAATATTAATAAAATAAAATATATATATTTTTTTTACAATTTTCTTGTCATGATTATTTATAATGTTTTTTAAAGGTTACAAAAATGTTTCTTATAACAACATTCTACTAACTTTATTTTTACCCAAAATGCAAAGTTTTTAAAGTTTATTTTTATAATTCTTAGAACGTAAAAATTTTCAGTTTCCTTGTTGTGATAAGAATTTTATTTAAAGGATACAAAACATTACTTAAATGTTCTAATTACTTTATTTTCATTCACAATGTAGCGTTTTTAAAGTTTTCAAAAATTCCGAGAATGTCAATATTTTCAGATTCATTTATGTGATCAGAATGATATTTAAAGGTCACAGAAACATTCCTAAACGTTCCACTTTATTTTAACTCAAAATGTGACGTTTTTACAGTTTAGTTTTTTCAATTTTAAGAACGTTTCCTTTTAAATTTTCTTAAACAGTCAACTTACTTTATTTTCACTCAAAATGTAACATTTTTAAAGTTTATTTTTAAGATTCTAAGAATTTCAAAATTTTCAGTTCCCCTGTTGTGATTAGAAAGTCTTTTAAAGGTTACAAAACATTTCTTAGCATTCTAATTACTTTATTTTCACTCAATGTAACGTTTTTAAAGTTTTAAAAAATTCTGAGAGTCAATATTTTCAGATTCCTTCATGTGATCAGAATGATATTTAAAGGTCACAGAAACATTTCTTAAACGTTCCACTTTATTTTCACTCAAAATGTAACGTTTTTAACGTTTTTTTTTAATATATATATTAAAAACGTAAAAAAATTTCGGTTTCCTTGTTGTGATTAAAGGTTACAGAAACATTTCTTAACCACTCTACTTACTTTATTTTCACTCAAAATATATACTATCAACTTTAAAATGTCCAGTTTCCTTGTGATTAGAACATTATTTAAAATGTAATTGCGCCTGCAATTTGCATTTAATATTGATCAGTTGGGGGCAGTTAATCTAAAAGATGAGTGTTTTAATTTAACTGTCATTTAATTTAACCTACATTTACTTCACTATTACAATTAGATCTGTGTAAGTTTGAATCGTGCACTATAAAGTCTATGTTCAAAAATGTAAGTGACAGTTAAGGGGTTAAAGGTTACAGAAATGTTATGCAAGGACGTTAATCAGATACAATAAAATCCATAATGATGTTTCAAGAAAGATGTTCTAAGAACGCGTTCTCTCACTGTCAAATAACATTTTGTTCTAACATTAGAGAACTTTCCTGATAGCTGGGAAGTGGTTCTCTCGTGTGCATGTTGGATTCTCGCTGAAAGCGTACACATCTGCCCAATTTAGCCTCATTCCTGCTGTCCAAATGCTCTCGTGAATAAACACAAAAAGGTCAGAAGTCCATGCCGGATGGAAAGCATGTCATGTGTAGAATAACATCAATCTGTCTCATGTTTACAAACGCCCGAATGCCTGAAACAGCACATAATGACCCGCTCTAAATGAAAGTACATGAGCATATTTGGGCCAATTCTTCTCTTCACATCACCATCTGCTCCTGTCTGAATCCAGTGCTGAAGCACGACTGAGATGGTCATCTGTAGGCGTTTAGACATATGGAAGCAAAATACTCACGACGTTTTCCCGCGTTAGACGTGAAGGTGACGGGTTCACGGCTGCTGATTCCAGATCTGATGACAGACTGTTAAACAGATCGCTCATTATGGCCTTCGTTTCCTCTGCTGTGTTGAGAACTGGACACCAGAGAAATATACAGAACGTCACATCATGGGAAACACCTCGAAGGCCTGTTATTTTGATCTTTACAGTCAGTTCAGAGGTCTGCCTTCAGATGACTTCAACTTCGATACATTGTAAAAGAAAATATATAACAATAATAATAATCAATGATGTAAAAAGTATTTATATATCCAATCATTTTATATAAATCAAGTCACTGTTATTTCTATAATGCTTTTTACAATACAGATTGTGTCAAACAGCTTTAGAGTATTTAACATGAAAATAGAGTGTCGAAGAAACCAAACTGCAAAACTTTTAAAAAAAGTATCTTGTGTTCACCAAGGCTGCATTTTCTTGATCAAATTTTTTTTTTTTTTAATATTTGCTTTTTTTATTTTATATATATATATATATATATATATATTTTTTTTTTTTTTTTTTTTTTTACTTTTTTTTTTTTAGCACCATTCCTCCAGTCATCAGTGTCACATCTTCAGAAATCATTCTAATATGATGATTTACTGCTCAATAAACATTTCTGTTTATTATCTATGTTGAAAACAGTTCAGGTGCGCAATATTTTGTAGAAACTGTAATAAATGTTATTTTTCAGGATTCAAAAAGATCAAAAGAACAGTATTTACCTGAAATAGAAATGTTTTGTTGCATTATAAATGTCTTTACTGTCATTTTTGTTCCGTTTAATGTGCTATTTCTGAACAAACGTATTCAAATCCTACCATGCCCAAACATTTGAATGTTAGTAAATGTAAACATGCACAGATTGCTATCAAATAAAAGTCACACTGTAAAAAAAAATTGCTGGATTTTACTGTAAAAATATTGTAGCAGCATTTTAGGTTTTACCGTTTTAATTAACATTTACAGTTAAATACCGTAATTTCATTAACTGATATAATGTTACTATACAAACCTATTAAAGTACTTAAATCTGTTTTGAACCTTTGTAATACAAATGTCATCACATGATGAACCAGGGCCCATCACAAACAGCTTTTAAATAATAACACATATATACAGTAAGATACACTGTTTCATTCACACAAACACTAAACACCATCATGATAACACTGCAATAAACACTAATTTAATAACATCAGGTGTAAAATACACCCTAATATGCAAAACTGATAAGAAAAACAGTTATTTCAAAAAACAAAACATCAAATTTGAAATGTAACGCAGAGAATTATTGGAATACCAATTTACGGTTATTCCCTGTAAATTATACCGTCTTTTTCACTTCCTAAAACAGTATACTACTGTGAAATTACATGCAATGTCCAATACAGTTTTTCACCGCATATAGTATGAGAATTAACCATTTAACAGGTTTTTACTGTTGCATTTTTACTGTCTTTTACCGTTAAATTCACGGTCATTTTTTACAGTGCAGAAGAACCCTTGATTGTTTCAATGTTTCAAGCTGTTATGTGTTTGGTGGCATTTTCCCCTCAAACGATTTTTCCCAAGAGAAGAACCTGAATGCAGGCCTGCAGCTTTCGGTCTGAAATCAGGCTGGGACGTCCAGTCAGTGTGACCTGCTGACCCAGACGCCAGCACTGCTGATGCTTTCATCTGTGTCCCGCTGCGGCCTGCAAACAGCTTCCACACTTGCAGAGCTTAGCACAGTGTGACACTTCAGATATAAACAGCACTTTCTGAATGACTAAGGAGCAAAGCAGCACTTCTACAGGAACATCAATAAACTGCAGTATATGCCGGATGATGCTGACCTTTACATGACCTTCACACGATTTGGAACACAGCTAACAGGGAACATTCTTCCAAGTTTTACTAATGTTTTTTTGTTTTGTTTTTTATAATAAGAAAAGTTTTTCAAGTAATGTTTATGGAACATTCTTATGACGTGATTAATAAATTCTCATAACAATGAGAGAAAAAGAAACATTCTTGGAATTATGGTTGATAAACATTCCGAGAAGTGTTATTGTACATTAAATAATGCTCTAATCACAACAAGGGAATGAGACATTTTAACGGTTTCAGAACATTAAAATGAAATGTTCAGATAGCATTACATTTTAGGTGAAAATGGGAGCATGTAAGAAATATATATATATTTTTTTGTAACTTTTAAATTTGGTTATAAGCAGAACACTTGATTATATAAAAGAATATTAAAACTAAATGTTCAAATTACGTTACATTTTGGGTGAAAAAAAAAGAAACGTGTAAGAAATTATTTAGTAACCTCTAATGTTATAATCGTGACAAGGAAACCGGAAAATTGTACATATTAAAAATAAAAGTTCAGATGACATTATGTAGGATAAAAAAAATGTTTTCACATTGGCACCTTCCTGTGATATTTTAATTCAGTTAATGTTTATTTTATTTCAAGTAATTTTTTTTAATGTAAAAAGTTAATGAAAATTAATGAAAAATATCATTATAATTAATAGTATTAAGATTTAAGAATTTAAAAACAATTAAGAAACTAACCAATGTCAGGTGTGAACAGCAGATTTGTGCTTAGACTGTACTATTCTAAACTGAAAAAATGTTTATAAATAATAATAGTATTTTAAGATTTTTTAAAAATAATTATAAATATTATATTAAAAAACATATATTATATATTCTAATAATTATAATAATGTTTTTATAGTATCAACTAATTGTAATGATTATAATTTTATTATATAAATATTTTTATTTATATTATAAAGATTATTTTTATTTTTATTTTAAATTATTATTTAATTAATTAATTTTAAAAATATTTATTTTATATAGCTGTAAAACCTTAGGACACTTCCACACAAAATTGGATTAAATGATGCAAAATCATATAAAGGTTATAATTGTTGCATACCAAACTCTTAGAAAAAAGGGTTCATTGGGGTTCTATATAGAACCATAGGGTTCTTTACTCAACTCTAAAGGTTGCTAAAAAGGTTCTATAATGACAAGAAAGAACCCTTTTGGCACAAAGGTTCTTTAGGCTATTATTCATTCATATATTACATTATTCTGCAACATTTTGTATTTGTAATTAAATTATTGTTTGTAGTAGCTTAATATCACATTTTAATCATGCTGATTTTTTGAAGAATAACTGAAATGGCACTCTTCGTGTGATATTGATTAACTACATAAAATGATATAAATATATACATTTTCTAACCCCCATATCTTAAATTTTTTTGATCATTTACATGCATTCATAAATGCATTTGAATATACCGAATAATGCAGTGAAAGAACGCACTCAAAATGCACACGTGCACTAGTATGACTTCATCATGTAACTTTACATTAGCCTAGATGTGTGCACTTTTTAGGCACGATTTGTTTAGTTTTTGAATATACTTGATACTGTTAGACACCTCATTAAAACAAAAAATACGTGTTCACATATCACACCTAAACACGCTTGGAAAACGTAATTAGAACTAGCTACTAAATTAGTTAAAAATGCCTATCCATATACAGCTATGATTCGCGAACCCCGAACTGACTCAAATGATTCGCGATCCCGCTCCGAACTCCCGAACTGATTCAACTGATTCGCGATCCCCAAACTGACTCAAATGATTCGCGATACCGCTCCTAACTCCCGAACTGATTCAAATGATTCGCGATCCCCAAACTGACTCAAATGATCCGCGAACCCGCTCCGAACTCCCGAACTGATTCAAATGATTCGCGATCCCGCTGCGAACTCCCGAACTGATTCAAATGATTTGCGTTCCCCAAACTGACTCAAATGATTCGCAAACCCGCTTTGAACTCCCGAACTGACTCAAATGATTCGCGATCCCGCTCCGAAATCCCGAACTGACTCAAATGATTCTCGATCCCGCTCCGAACTCCTGAACTGACTCAAATGATTCGTGATCCTGTATCGAACTCCCGAACTGACTCAAATGATTCGCGAACCCGCTCCGAACTCCCGAACTGATTCAAATGTATCGTGATCCCGCTACGAACTCCCGAATTGATTCAAATGATTCGCGATCCCCAAACTGACTCAAATGATTCGCGAACCCGCTTTGAACTCCCGAACTGACTCAAATGATTTGCGATCCCCAAACTGACTCAAATGATTCGCCATCCCGTTCGGAACTCCCGAACTGAATCAAATGATTCGCGATCCCCGAACTGACTCAAATGATTCGCGATCCCCAAACTGACTCAAATGATTCGCGATCCCGTTCGGAACTCCAGAACTGAATCAAATGATTTGCGATCCTGCTCCGAACTCCCAAACTGGTTCAAATGATTCACGTTCCATACTCCGAACTCCCAAAATGACTAAAATGATTTGCAAACCCGCTTTGAACTCCCGAACTGACTCAAATGATTCACAATCCGAAGTTTCCATCCAAATCAAATGACACCGCCAGCGCTACTATTGGCTTAGTTCTCTAATTTCATAACATTTACTGATTTTAAGGTACGAAAAGTATGTTGTTAACAAATAAAATATCAATATTTCCATTCCGAACTGCTTTCCACGTCGAAACATCCACGAAAATAACCAGGTGAGCAGATCACTCTCTCACTATTTGATTGCTCTAGTCTCATTGCAGATTTTCAAATAGTTGTATCTCAGCCAAAAATTAAATCATGTATCAATGGAAATCTTATTTAATCATCTTTCAGATGATGTATAAATCTTAATTTTAATAAAATGACCCTCATATTATTACAATTTCAAATAACTGTTTGCTATTTGAATGAACATAAACATTCAAATAACTATAAATTTGTGGGTAAAAAAAATTAAAA
>NC_081775.1:31086157-31111157 GCF_963082965.1 Carassius carassius | reverse complement strand
TTGTTTTCAGATGTTTCGGTGTGAATGAGCAACTCTTGAAAAGTGCTATTGCGGAAGATGAGCATTTTAGAAAAAAAGACAACACCAATTTTGAATGCACCGGGATTAATGGATGTAGCCTCCAGCATCCGTTCACACGAGGCGTAATGAGAGCCCTGGAGCCTGTAATCAGGACTGATGCCTTCAGATGCAAGCATCCAATTCAACTCATCAATATCCTTGAGAATTTCCTATCGGGTTCCTCAGAGTCCAGCATCGGGTTTCCGCCGAAATCTAGTTTATGCGTCCAGAGAGGATGTGAAACGCCAGAAATATGACCCACATTTATCACGAGGATGAATTTAAGGAAATTAAGAATGCAATGTTCAAGCTTCTTGGGCAAATGGGTCTGTAAGATATCCGATTCCCTGACATCCATCACTGGAGATGACGAGATGTTTGGGAGAGTCCTGCACATCATCATCATCATCATCATGGAGATTTCACTCCGGAGAACCAAGAAAACTCGTATCTGGTGACCAAATGAAGACTGATCTCTGCGTGTGTGTCAGAATATATCAACATAATTTCATTTATTTCCATTTCCTCCATCACGTGTGATGTGATTGGATCGTCATTACCAAGCAGAAACCATATCAGCTGCTCACTGCATTCAGGAAAAAAAAAAAAACGTCAAATGAAAGCTGATTCCTCACTGGGCTGAAGAAGCAGAGATAAGAAAAGCCAATAAGAGCCGGAGCTCCTGAACGGCCCCCGGTGACACGTGCGGTTCACAGGATTCGGTTGGTGGAGTTTGTGATTGACATACACTATTCAGCCCCGGGGAAGAAAGAGACGAGTATAAAGATATCCTGTTTAGTGTTCAGCGGCCACAACATCTACCTCAACGAGACACATGTGAGGAGGACACACACATCCCTGTGTCGCAGCATTAAGAGCTTATCATTCAGAAGCAAACTGAGAAGACCTGTGTTTAAATGAACTCGATGCAGAATTGCAATTTGAATTTAAATGCAGGTAGAATTAAAATGAATTGGAATTGGAAAAAAAAAACATAGTGAATGTATTTAGATAAAACAAATTCAAATGTATGTGTATAATTGAGGTCGGTCAGATTTCATTGTTTTAAAGAAATTAATACGTCTATTCATCAAGGATGTATCAAATTGATCAAAAGTGAACGTAAAGACATTTATGATTTCACAACATATTTATATTTCCAATAAATGCTGCTTTAATAAATGCTCTTTTGAACTTTCTATTTATCTGTGAACTCTGAAAAATAAAATGTATCACAGTTTCCACAAAAATATTGTGCAGCACAACTTATTTCAGCATTGATAATAATCAGAAATGTTTCTTGAGCAGTAAATCATCATATTAGAATGATTTCTGAAGATCATGTGACACTGAAGACTGGAGGAATAATGCAAAAAAAATATATATATATATATTCTAAAACAGCAAATATATATATATATATATAAAATTATGCAGCCATGAGCAGAAGAGACGTCTTATAAAAACATTAAAAGTTCTCAGCACCCCCAAACTTTTGAATGGTGGTGTTTATGTGTGTGTGTGTGTGTGTGTGTTTCCAAAGCAAAGTGCATTCAAACCATAACTTTTTATCAACATTTATTCACTGGGAATCGTGATTTTGTGGTTTGAAGCATCGTGGTCCAACATCAAAACCTTTTAAAATACCGTGATATTACCACTGTACATGGCCAAAAAAACATTACAACACGGTCATTTTAGTGTGTGAGAAGGTCAAGGAAAGCAAGGTCTCTCCCAGATTTCTCAAGACGCATTAAGAGCGTTTAGCAGCCCATGATGAAAATCTTTTGAACTCTCAGGTTTTACTAATGGCTTCCCAGCGGAGCCAGGACTGAAACTCAGGACAGAGAGCAGAAACACTGCTGAGAAACGCTTTGGACGTTTCTGATAGCTCCATCGAGGCGGAGAGACCAACACACACTCCTAAATTCACTTTTTTTGGAAACACTCCTGTCAGTTTCTCTAACCCGAGTCCAACTCAAGCGTCAGTCTGCCGGGAATGACTGTCATTCTCTCTGAACAAAATGGAATTTGGCCGAGCGGCTGCACAGATCCGTCTCAGCGAGGTACTTCAATGTTACACCGAAATGTCACAGAAATCATCATCAGCCATCGTCTCAAGAGAGAGAGAGAGAGAGAGCTGGCCAGATTCCAATTTCTCCATCCAACTCCCTCATCTTTATAATGTCATACATTTCACTGGAAAACAACATTGTCACAGAAGTGGACGGCTGTCCAAGTCTCTCCATTAACCCGAGTCCTTTACTTCCCCAGACGTGCAGCAGTTGTTCATTTTTCCAGCGCCACAAGGGTAAAGTACACAATTTCAGCTGACCTGGCAGTGTACAGACAGAGAACTCTTCATTTTGCCTCGCCGAAATTAGCCTCTTTCTGACAGACGAGTGTGTTTGTGAGCAAGAACAGGAATCATTTCACAGCGCAGTCCATTTAATGTTTTTCCTCAAGAGTGAGAAAAGACGTTTTTCCTATATATATGTGAAGGCTAAATGAACACTTTATTTTGGAAACGTTGCTTTTAAATGTTCTCCGAACAATCAGAATATGCTTCTTTTATTGGTTACGCAAACATTAGATGAACATTCTATTTTGAGAATGTTACTTTTCTGAAACATGTTGTAACATTAAAAAATGTTAGACAACCATCCAAACAAGATATTTGTGAAATAAAAAGTCTTTTTTTTTGTGCCTAGAAGAGAGAACCAATGATAGAACCAATATTAAAAAATTATATTATTTTTAATTATTTAAAACTTTTTCGGTTATGGGAATATTAATGGAACATTCTATTTTTTACGATTTTGCGAATGTCCTGAGAAGAAACATTCCGAAACAAGGATGTTTAAAAACATTTAAACATTTTACCACATAACTCTGAATGAATGTTATATGAACATTACCGAGTTAAGGTTTGATTAGAACTTTTTTAGAGGTTTTAATTTTTTTTTTTTTGGGGGGGGGGGGGGGGGGTTGTTATGCAATCATTTTATATTTTTGCATACATTATGGGAATGTTACTTTAGATTTTTCTCTGAATGTTCTGAAACAAGTAGATACATTAAAAAAAGTGTCCCTTGGTTGAGAGAAACATCCAGTTTTTAAAATGTTTTAAAACCTTTTTCATCACGGGAAAAAAAATCCAAAAAGAGACTTTTTAATTTTCTTAAACATGTAGCAACATTAAAAAAATTTTTACATGGATGTCCAACTAAAAACAACATTTCATACTTTTATTAAAGACCAGATATCTCTGAATGAATGTTCAATTAATGCTACGGGAAGAATGTTTGTTCATAACTTTGAGAGAACCTTGCCAGAATGTTTTAAGAACGTTTTCCTGTTAGCTGAGATTTTAGCTTATTTTAATAGACTGCAGAGGTTCATGCATCAAACTGGCATTTTTCTAATGTTTTATTTTTTTCACAAAAATTATATTATTAGCATAACAATGAACATTTTTAATTGTACTTTTTCATTAACTCGATGATGTCTCTTCATGAAGCAGCATGTTCTTCAAACATTACGCTGCTTGAGTTCTGCTGTTTGCAGCCCAAAGAAAACAATAACACATTAAACTGTTCGCTGGCAAACACACACAGCAGATTCTGGAAAAACCATTACAGGCCATCTGTAATGTTCATAATTAGTTTCAAACAGAAATGCATCCAAATTGCCCAGCATCAGTAGCAACAGAAATAAACTGAAGCGATGGCAGTGACAAGCGCTGCTCAGTTCACATGCATCATCGTGTTTTTTCTTCACTGAAATCTCTGATGAGGAATGATTCATACAATAGCTCAGAGACGAATCGGTGAACATTTAATGATTCGTGCAGTTGGTGTAAATAAGTTCTCGGCATCTCCGTCTCTGTCAGACTCATCTCTGCTGCGGCGTCATTACACCCAAATCAACAGCCGTGATTCATGAGTACATACACACATACGTTACAGCTTTGCTCTCCTGATTGTGCACAGCATATTTACTGTCATAATCAGTGTAAATCAACCGGACGTGCTGTCAAGCTGTTCATGAAGATTATTTCAGATGATAAGAACTTGAACCTTGAGGGCCCAATATATTCTACTCTCCAAGGGTCATAGGTCACGTTAACAAGAAGTTAATAGTTTTATCCATAAAGCATGCATTAAATTGATCAATAGTGACAGTTAAGACATTCATAACATTAACAAATATTTATATTTCAAATAAACATTGTTCTTTGAACTTTGTATTCATCAAAGTATCCCGAAAAAAAAAAATGTATCATGGTTTCCACAAAATATGAACCATATTCAACATTGATAATAATCATAAATGCATCAAATCAGCATATAAGAATTATTTCTAAAGGATCATGAGTTATAAAGACTGGAGTAATGATGCTGAAAATACAGATTTGGTCACAGAAATAAATTATATTTTAACATATAAACATATAGAAAACAGCTGTTTTAACCTGTATTAATATTTCAAAATTTGATTTTGAAAATTTTTATAATAGCATTTACTGTATTTTTGTAAAAAATTATAAATAAATGCAGCTTAAGTGAGCATTTTCAAAAAAAAAAAAAAAAAACTTTATATCCATACAATTATAGTTTTTGAGTTGTTGTTGTTGTTGTTGTCGTTTTTTATCAGTGACTATTTAAATGTAATGTTTTTACTAATCAGCTACAGCTAAAATACAAATATTTTTCAAAACATGTAAGCATCAGTTCACAGTAAAGAAATAATCCTGTATTTTGTTCATATTCACCACACGACAGCCCAACATTTACCCGAGAAAGCAAACTGCATTTAATATTAAATCTTGTTTTCCCAGAACGTACAGTATCTTACAACCTGTCGTGTTTCATGCATAAACCTCACTAAATTCAGTCGTAAAACCATCATCACTGTTACCCGTCGCACTATCCTTGAGAAAAAGCAGAAACCGAGTGGAACTGTAATCTTATAAGCTCTTAAATAAAACAGAAAACCGCTCTCACATATGAAACGACAGTGAGCAGAAACACACAAAAAAACTTAAATGTAAACAGAAACCAAACATTAGTGCGTTTCAGACGCCCAACACTGCTTCTAAGCCTTCAAGCTTCAAGATGAATTGCCATATTCACAGTTTTTTCTCAGAGGTGTGGTCTGTCCGTCGACACATCGTTATGTTCTCATCCATCAGTGTCTGCAAACTTTGGAAGACATTCAGTCGCCGCCCGTGAACCGAATACACTCCGTCCGATCGAGAGAATCCGCAAGGCCTTCCTAAGACGGATCTCCCTTCCTTCCCACCTAAACTCCATCGCTTGCTCGGCTTTCCCAAGCAAGCCCTATCCATGCAGGATATTCCCTGGGAAAACAAGAGCAAATCCCACTCATGCAGAGCTGGTTTCTGCTTAAAGAAATGATGAAGCACAATGTGATTCTTCGTCCAGCACTACAAATCCAGGGCACAAAGAGGTCTGATGGTTTGATAACCCGATGAAAGAGTAAAACGAATGTGGGATAACGTATGGCTCCCTGCAGCTGTGTAAATAGGATAATGGCTACTGTCATCTTTTTTTTTAAAGCTGCACCTCTAAGATTTGTAGACTTTGGAATAATGAGCCGCGGTTAAATAATTCAAAACGAGTTTTTCATGTAAGCCGGTGACTTATTGCACGTTCTCGCCGGGTTTATTCGTTTCTGCTTCTATAACGACATGCATGTATCAGACGGGTTTAGTACATCACAGTGTTCTCGCTGCATATACATTATTGAGCTCCACATAATGATTCAGATCTAATCCCTCACAAGCAAACACCAACATCAGGCTGCTCTAATGATGAGAGAAATATGCATATTTAATTCAACCTTGCTGCTTTCATTGCTAATGCACATTGAAGTTTCGTGGTCTGCTGTTGCTCATCATTCATTGCATCAGTGTCAGAGCAGGAATGTGTGTTAACTGGCACATTACGATGATCTGGGGTTTATTATTTGTGACAAAGTGCAAATCTCTTCCAAAAACCTTAAACTCTTCATATCACTGAAAAAAAAAGCCAAATTTAATTTCCCTGAAAATGTGACATAAAACCACTTGAGATAGATCAGCAAAGAAAACTAGAAAAGGAAAGTCTGTCAGCTCTGAATCTTGGCTTGACAACAATGCTTGAGCAGCAAATCATAAAATAAAATGATTTCTGAAGACTGAAGTAATGATGCTGAAAATTTAGCTTTGATCACAGGAATAATTTGTATTTGAAGGTATATTTACATTTTTGAAATTGTAATAACATTTCTCAATTTCACTCTATTTTTTAACAAATAAACGCAGCATTGCTGACCAGAAGAGACATCAAGAAGATAAAAAAAATAAACCAAGCCAAACTTTCAAACAGCAGTGTAGATAAATAGTCATATAACAGAAATATAACAGTACTTTGGCAAACATAATGATTTTCAGCATCTCATCCATTTCTGTGACAGGAATCCTCTAAATGATTCGCTCGTGTTTTATCGAACAGAACTCCATGTGACGGTTTTATCAAGCGATCATAGATCAACAGTGCAGGAATGTAATCGCAGCACAAAGACACACCCATCAATTCCTATAAAACTAAAACTCTTTCCAACAAAGCTGTGATGGGAAAGACAAAGAGAGTCAGCAATTCAACATTTCACTTGCCTTCATATTCACATGAAAATGCATGGTGTTCCCAAAGCTGTATTAAAGGGATAGTTCACTTTTTTTTTTCTTCAGCAGAACAGTTACAAAGATTTTTAGCGGAAACCGCGGTGCTTGGTGATTCACAAGATGCATGTCAAAAAACAAAACAAAAACCGTACTGTACAAGGAACACAAAATTCATATATGTGGCTCTTGACAATATATTGAGTTCTTGTGAAGCGAAATGATTGGTCTGTGCAAGAAACTAAACTTTACTTACAGCATTATTACCTGTAATCCAGAGCCTCGGGCAAATGAGGAAATTTGATTCTTTTCTGTGAACTGATTCTTTCAGACAGTTCGTTTCAATGAACTGGTTCAATTCACTAGTTCACTTACGTAATCATCTCAATGTAACATACATGAAATTATATTATTAAAGCACGCAATAATGATGTGATACTTGGATTGATTATATGTCTAAAGCATATAAAGTAAATTAACCAGTCTTCATCAGCTCACCTTTTACATAATCAATGAGAAACCATAAAGAGGTGCATGATTCAAGTTCTCAGTTCACACATGCACATATCAGCGGTCCATCGATCCAAGTCGAACTGTTTCCTCAGTTCGGTGACTCTTGGAGGAACTGGAACACTGAATGTGTTCATCATAGGATCAAATATGCTCCTATTTTGGCTCATTTCGAGTTGCAGTGACTGTCAGGCATCTGAAAGTGAGTTTTGATTCAATGATTCAGGATTCAAAGATTTTTTCTCACATGCACAATGAGGAAAACAAGTTTCCCCTGTACAATGAAATTCTTTCTTTGCTGTCCACAGTGAATCACACATTTATTAATAAACCAATTAAATAATTATAATGAGTCTTTAATTGCCTATGTAGCCTATAAGCGCTCAAGCACAAGCATAAAGCTTGTCATGCCACATCAACAGAAGCTAAAGATTATAAATGTGTCAGGGAAAAATGGTAAGGAGGCTGCATTAACATTTTAATAATGTATTGATACACTAGTGCTTTCTTTGTTTTCTGCATAAGAGATGAAGTCGGCGACTCGTCGCTCCAAAGAAGCGCACGCACCTGAACGCACGTTTCATACAGATTACATAATCTGAGAATATTTGTTTTCCATTTGAATTGGTTCATTTGAAAGTAGACATTTCGCTCTCTATAGATATATTTTTTTACTTTCTGTAAGGCAAGTATAGATGGAGATTCATGCTCAAGTTCACCGAGACAAAGACGACAGAAAGCGGATCCTGTTTGCTTCCATTATTTTACAAAAGCATGTTTTGTCATTAATGTGAGTGAACACAAATAAACGTTTTTACAGATTTGAAAGGTGTATTACTCATTACTTTTTGGCGACTGTAAATAATGTTAGGGAAGTCGTGGCCTAATGGTTAGAGAGTCAGACTCCCAATCGAAAGGTTGTGAGTTCGAGTCCTGGGCCGGCAGGAATTGTAGGTGGGGGGAGTGCATGTACAGTTCTCTCTCCACCTTCAATACCACGACTTAGGTGCCCTTGAGCAAGGCATCGAACCCCCAACTGCTCCCCGAGCGCCGCAGCATAAATGGCTGCCCACTGCTCTGGGTGTGTGTTCACAGTGTGTGTGTGTGTGTTCACTGCTCTGTGTGTGTTCACTGCTCTGTGTGTGTGCATTTCGGATGGGTTAAATGCAGAGCACAAATTCTGAGTATGGGTCACCATACTTGGCTGAATGTCACGTCACTTTCAACTTTCATGTTCAGTTTCTTGCACAGACGGACAATTTCACTCCATAAGACTTCAATATATCGTCAAGAGCCACAGGGATTAATTAAGTGTTCATTGATATGCTTTTTTATTCGCAAAAATGGGGGGCCAATAAGTTACGTTATATGAAAAATCAAGGAGCATGATTCCAGCAAAAAATTGTTTTACTGCTCTACTGAACAAAAAAAGTACATTAAAGTACATCTTGAACGGTCTGAGGATGAGTAAATTAGCAGCAACTCTTAATTTCTGGGTAAACTATCCCTATAAACTATTACATATCGTGTAAGCCTGTCTTCATAGGCCGCGTGACGGTGGTCCAGGAGGAGCATCTCGGGTCAAAACAGACGATCCGGGAGGGAGGAAGAACCCGGCGGTCCCAGAAGAGCACAACATCTGCCAGACACATCCACATAAAAACCCCTGAGGACCAGCCGTCTGTCGGCACCCAGCTCAGAAGAATCATCCACGGGAGAAGACCTCTTGTTCACCCTCTCTCTGCCACCGTGACAAGTTTGTCTGCCGCCGACCTTTGACCCTGAGAATGACCCACCCGTGACGCCCTCCAGACTGAATCCAAGCGTAAAGATAATAGCAAACACACCCAACAAAAACACATCCAGACTTCTCGTAAATAGAGCATTGAGACATTCTTCCTTTTCCAGATGTGTTGAAAAGTTAAAGATTACAATGTGATCTGTAAAACAAACCCCAGTTGTGAAATTAAATGCACATATAAGATGTTTCAAACGCCAAAATAATCAATATATAGGCTTTTACTTACAGCCCAAATGGGATTGGACTGCGGTGTGAATATCATGTTCATATCCACGTGTAATGTGATTGCTGACCTTTCTGAGATCTGCATCTTGAAGTCATTTTCTAGCAGATTAATCAACAGTGAAGCTGGAGGGAGTTGATGTGCTTATCACGGCTGCGTTGGTTTACAGACACATTGCTGGGGAGTTGCTCAGGTGTTTAGAGTCATTGCTAGGGAGTTGATTTGGTGTTTGGAGTTGTTTCATTTTTATTTAGCAAGATGCATTAAATTCGTCAAAAGTGACAGTAAAGACATTTATGAAGTTGCAATGAAAAACAAACCTCATCGTCCTCTTGCACATATAAGATGTTTTAAACACCAAAAATAACTTTACTTTCAGCTTAAATGGTACTGGACATGAATTTCAAGTTAATATCTGTGTGTAACATGAATGCCGAGCTTTCTGAGATCTGCATCTTGAAGTCATTTTCTAGCAGATGAATCAACAGTGATTGTTTACAGATTCATGCTACCTTTCTCACGTCCCGTTGTGCTTAATTAACCAGTGGCATTTTCACTTTCATTAAGAATCTAATTACGCGTCGTTTCAACTTGCCAGTGTGGGAGACATTAAGATATTAATATATTGAATATTAAGACAATTATGAAAGTCATCGTTCAAAGTAGTTGTTGAAATACTGAGATCACTGAATATATTTATAAAGCAGTTAATGATAGAGTCAAGAAAACAGTATGTTTGAAGCATTTTACCTCGACTTTTTTACTGCTGAATAATGCACTGAATGAACACTATTTTAATATTTTTGATAGCCTCTTTGGCTCACCAAGGCTGCATTTGTTTTATTAAAAATACAGAAATACTGTAAGATATTATTACAATTCCAAACAGATGTTTTTTTATGTGGATATCTGCTAAACTATAATTTATTTCTGTGATGCACAGCTGTATTTTCAGCATCATTCCTCCAGTCTTCAGCATCACATGATCCTTCGGAAATCATGAAAATATGCCGATTAGCTGCTAAAGAAAGATTTCTGATTATTATCAATGTTGAAAACAGTTGTGCTGCCCAATATTTTTGCTGAAACCGTGATACATTTTATTTTTCAGGATTCACGGATGAATAGAAAGTGCAGAAATACAGCATTTATTTGAAATAGAAATCTTTTGTGACATTATGAATGTCTTTACTGTCACTTTTGATGCTTACCGTACACAATTAATAAAAATAAAACTTACTGACCTAAAACTTTTGAATGGTAGTGCATAATTTTAAATGGTCCTTTGTGTGATTAATTAATTAATAAAAGCACAAAACTTCAGGTCTCTAAATAAATATAAGCAAAATCAATAAAACTGCACATATTCATATTTGAATATTGCTGTTTTAAATATTTGATAAAGTTTTCTTCTCTTTTGGAGGATGAACAATGCCACTTTTCTGTTCAATCCAATACTAATTACAATCAAGGCCAGTATCAGTACATAAAACTCTATTAAATGGAAAGTTTAAGAGATTTCACAGGGTAATTGCAAATTAAATCCATATCATATGTTGAAGTCAGTATTCCTTATTTAATAAATGCAATCTACAAATTATCAGACTGTTCTTGTTTATCAGTTATTAGCAATTACAGATCATGATTAACCTTTGCAACTTTTAATTTAAATAAATCCATTAAAACTCCTACACATATATGTATTTTTTCCACTTATGAAACATTCATTTTCTTGCTTAATAAATAATAAATTCAAATCCTTTAGAAAACATGTAGGATAGTTTATGAGGAACATTTCATACTCTCATACTGAGATACTAAACCCTAGATATAATAAAATGCATTGATTTGTTTCAACACATCAAAATTATGATCACAATCCAGCCAACTCCAATTACACAATATTTTCTCCCGGCAGCTGCATTGAATTCATATTTCCACCAAAAGCTGCACGACATTCCCACATTTATCTAATTGGAAATTTAATTTACTCAAACTGGGAGAGTGTTTTACATTGACGGAAATTACAGATGCTCTTATTTCCAAATAGCACGAGTCTCAGAATCCAAAAGGGAGAAATAAATAACTCAAGATTTCGCCTCTTTTCGAGGACGGAGAGGGAGAAAACGCGTTTGCCGAGGCGTGTAATTAGCAATTACACTGGGTGTCATCAGTGATAACTGTTTCAGCGCAGATCTGTGGGGTAATGTGAGACTGTAAATCGACCGTCGCACCTGTGGTCAATCGGGTCACTACCAACCAGAACCGACGCTAGAAAAGTGGCCACTAACAAATATATTAATGATGAAACCAGCAATGACACATTACTCGTCCAAAGTTTTCAAAGCTAAGTATTATGACACACAGTAGGATTTTCAGAAAGGAAGCAATAGATAAATTACAATTTACTATCATTGCATGAATAATATGCACTGTTAGAAATGTCTTTACAGTATTTAACTGTAAAATGAACTGTATTTTACTGTAGAACAGTTATACAGCATATTACTGTATTTTAAAGTTACATTTTGGGAAACATCCCCTTGGCGCCACTAAAATACAGTATTTATATAATTTACTGTAAATCAAAATACAGTAAAAAATAAATAAAATGAGCGCGAAACCTGACCAATCACAGAAAAGCTTTTATTTCCCGCTTGGAGAAAACAAGACACAGAGATGCGAAAAGAACCAGTCAGATGCAAAGGTGTGTACAAATATTACTACTTTTACTTTAAATATATTATATCTTTGGTTTAACAACAAAAAAAAGCTTCACGGCGCGCAGTCAATGTAACCCTAACCCTACAATGTAATCCATTAAAAGTAACTGTTACCTAATTAAAGTGTAATATAATGTGATTATGTAATCCAGATTAGGTCATGAAGGCAGTATAAAGTCTCACATATGAGATGAACTGAGCTCAATCTGAATGAAGTTATGCTGAATTAATGCTGCTAATGTTGTTCTGTGGAGCACGCAAGAATAAATTCAAATCAAGAGCTATTAAAGCACCATAAAAGTATCCCATAGCAACACGAGGATGAGTAAATAACGCCTTAATGTCATTATTCTGCCGGCCTCATAATAAAGTAGCCATCTGTCCTTCATTTCCACAGGAAATATCTGTTAAAAGCCCCTGCAGCTCAGCGTGACGTCACATTCATCACGCCGCTGAAAGCAGTAGAGATGAATAATTTAGTTCTTTATTTGAACAGAAAGAGATTATTGCAGAACAGAAATTCACAGGAAAGAGCACAGAGAGTATTTTCATGTGTTACAGTGTATTCAATCACACGGAGCAGAGTATATATTGAGTGGAATTTAATTAAATAGAATACTGCTTTTGTTTCCAGAAAAAAATAAAATAAAAAATAAACTGTAAATTTTCTCACTATACACTGTTTAAAATTTTTCAATAAATGTAATAACACATTTTCAATAAATTATTTAATTTATACAAAATGTATATATTATATATAAAATATTAATGCATTTAATCATAAATTAAAAACTCTTAAAGGCAATGTTATTTTAATATTATTGAGATAATATGATAGTTTTCTATTAATATTTTGAATTTGGATTTGTAATTCCGTTTTAATTTCAGTTTTTGTTCAATTTGAAATTTTTATATTCATAGTTATTTCAGTTGTATTTATTTTGATACATTAAATAAAATAAGAAATGAAAAATGTAAACATAAAAATAATAAAAGATATATTATACTAATTTTATTGAACTTGATTTAGTAAAACACCTAAAACTATAAATAAATAAATAAACTATAACTGAATTTTTTAATACATTATTATAATATAAGTTTCTAGTTATCTAGAGATTAAAATATATATATATATTTTTTAGATTTGCTATTTTCATTTTCATATAAATTTTCTTGTGTTTTGTCATTATTATTATTATTTCTTCTTTTAAATGTGTCTTTATAGTTCTTAAATAGTTAAATTAAATAAAAATGAGAACTGAAAAATGTTGCCTGGTAATGCGGTTTTGTTGTTGTTATTATTATTATTCACTTGAGATTTATTTTATTTCAACTGAAATGTTTCCCCCCAGTGATTTTGTAGTATTTATGGTTTTACTCCCAGCCTGTTTAGAGCTGGTTAGTTTGGTTGAAGGCTTTATTGGGGATTAATGGAGAAAATTAACAGAAACAATACAGAACAAAAGCTGCTAAAAAGTGAACATTATTGTGCTTCGTTATGTCCGCTGCTAGACGAATGAGCTCAGCATCTGCATGTGATTTTCTGGAGCATTACTGCATTAACTCCTTGAATCGAACTCCTCTGTGCACTTTGGAGGCGTCTAATGAATAATTCGATAATCGCCTATAAATAAACTTAATATTGTGCTGCTTTCTGCTCTGTAATTAGTTTAATTGTGGCTTTAGATCAGGGTAAAACACTGCAGTAACTCACTAGAGCCTTCTGAACCTCCCTGTTTACATCCATGAATATTTATGGACTAAAAGGAACAATTATGGTAAAATATTAGTTACATAACAGTGTTAGACCTCTGACATTGTGCTAAAAACATCAGCTAAATAAATAAGTGGTTAACTGCTCTGATCTGACAGCAGTCAAATGGCAATAATAAAACGCAACTAACTACATAATCGTGCAAAGTTGGTTAGTTAGCAAGTAAACAGGTGATGCTTAATAAGGTTTACACTAAAACTAATTAGCAATAAACAATGCATTTGTTCAGGTATTTATTTATCATTGTTAATGTTAATAAAAATACAACTGATGTTAGTTCATCCATTAAATAACATTAATAGATTCAAATTTTAATTTTCATAATGCATTAGTACGGAAATCAATGTTATTTAAGCAAATATTACAATTACAATTACATTTTTGAAACAGTTTTCGTATCTTCATTTCATTTTCATTTCAGTGGTTTTGTTATGCTGTTTTGTCATTTTTAGTAGTTTGTGTTTGTCTTAAGTATATATATATATAGAATTTGTATTGTTTATATTAACTATCATTAACAAATGGAACCTTACTGTAAAGTTTTACCAATAAACAGACTAAGCTCATTTATAAAGCCAGGAGAAAGCATGCTTGTCGTTGATATTAAAAGCTACGTGTTTAATCAAACTCAAATTCGTGGAGCTCTTGGTTAAATCTCATAAAAATAAAAAAATGCAACAGATTTGTCTGATGCCCTCATCCTCAAAAACGACACAGTGTGAAGGAAACATAAGAGCAGCTGAGATCCACATGTGTTAAACCAGTCCTGTTCGTGTTTGTGTGCAGTAAATGTATTGTGTGTGTGCATCGAGTCTTTGTCTCAGTATAGACTCCGGGAAGCTTTAGTGAATTTACAGTCTCCTTCCCATCTGCTGTAATTGTCCCATTGAGCTCTCGAGCGTCTCATGAATGCAGATCAACGCAGGAACTACTTCAGGACACACGGCTCCAGCGGCACAGGCTTTTGTTTGTGCCATGTGGGAACGTCCAATCAAATCATTTACTGTACGGCACTGCTGGAGGTCTTTGTTCCTGGGAATATAATACAAGCGGTCAGACACGACAATAGCCCGACCGTTTCAATTCACTCGGATGACCCTCCACGCTATAAAAGTGGATTCAAATGAATTTCCGTTCATGAGAGTGAAGTGCCCGAGAGAACAACCTCTGCTGCTTTACTTCAAATCCTTATACTAAACACTTATAGGGTGCTTTTTAGAAATGAAATAAAACACTATTATTATCATCATGGCTCATTTTAGAGTTAGTTTGATCAGATCTCTAACAGAAAGTCTAACCGTTTGTGTGTGTGCTCCAGACACAAATGATTCTTCAATGTAAATTGTTAGAAACGGTTAACTAAAACCTAAAACTGATAATAAACCAAAAACCATTTTTTTTATTTGATTGCTTGAAATAAAATAAAATATAAAAAATATATGTCAGCTAGTTTCTAGCATTATTTATTTAGTTAAACAAACACCTTCAAGTGGTACAAAACGAGCCAATGGTACACAAAGTAGAGCCTAGATCGGGCCCAACAAATCAAGACCGACCCTACCCGAGCCCGAGCACGTTGTGTCCGAGCCCGGCTCGGCTCGGCTCGGCCCGACACGTTCACTGTAATTATGAGCCCGAGCCCGATTTAAACCCGACCATTTTTAATATGTGGGCCGTTATAACCAGGGGCGGCGCCAGATTTTTTTTTTTTTTTTTTTCGCAGATGCTGCTGTGCTGTAGATCATTTAGGCTACGGGGGAGCTGCACAGTTTTATATATATATATATATATATATATATATATATATACGCGTGCCGCATTTAATGCACGAGACAAAGCCAACACATATGTTGTCACTCCCCGCGACTAGTTTAAAATGTTTCCATACCTCCGATTTTCCTCCAAACTTGCTCAAAGTTAATCCTCCTGTTTTAATCTTTTTCTTTGATTCTTCAAGCTCCATGTTGCACTTATTCTACTGAATAGTACAGCACGCACAGCAGGTGTGATGCGTCACGCATGCGAGACTGCGAGTGGACGAGACGCTGCGCATGACACGTGATGTGCTTTATCAAGGGCCTGACCCGACCCGACCCGAGGACGGTGGCGGGAAACATCGGCCCGGGCTCGGGCAGAGAATCTAAGCTCTAACACATAGTAAGGGGAATCACAACACATGGAGGCACCTAGTCCCACACAGGGCTGACCAAAGGGCATGTACACAAGTGTTGGACATTAACAGTGCTGGAGGAACCCAGGGTTCTGACTGAGGAACTCACCTGAGGGGAATAGCGCACGCATCCAGTCCGCGGAGTGGAATGGCGCAGCAAGTGGATTGACACCGAGCAGGTTCTTACTGGCCCGAAGAGGCGAGTATGCGGGAGGACACAGGCTCTACACGGAGATTATAAAATCTCGCAAATGTGTTAGGTGTCGCCCAGCCCGCAGCTCTACAGATGTCTGCTAGCGAGGCGCCATGCGCCAGCGCCCAGGAGGAAGCTATGCTCCTAGTTGAGTGAGCTCTCACCCCTAGGGGGCATGGCAGGTCTTGAGCCTGATAAGCCAGGACAATAGCATCCACTATCCAGTGGGATAACCTCTGCTTGGAGACAGCCTTTCCCTTCTGCTGGCCTCCGTAACAGACAAAGAGCTGCTCTGAGGTCCTTAGGCACCGAGTTCTGTCCACGTAGGTGCGGAGCGCACGTACTGGACAGAGCAGCGCCAGGGCTGGGTCTGCCTCCTCCAGGGGCAGCGCTTGCAAGTTCACCACCTGATCCCTAAAAGGAGTGGTGGGAACTTTGGGCACGTACCCAGGCCGGGGTCTCAAGATAACGTGAGAATTAGCCGGCCTGAGTTCCAGGCACGCTTTGTCTGAAAATGCCTGCAGTCCCCGACCCTCTTCACCGAAGCCAAAGCTGTCAGGAGCGCAGTTTTCAAAGATAAAAACTTTAGCTCTACTGAGAGCAAGGGTTCGAAGGGAGCTCTCTGCAGTGCTGATAGAACCACTGCGAGGTCCCAAGAGGGGACTTGTTGAGGGCGAGGCGGATTGAGCCTCCTTGCTCCTCTCAGGAACCTGATGATCAGATCGTGCCTCCCCGGAGACTTACCTTCAACAGGGTCATGGTGAGCCGAAATGGCGGCCACATAGACCTTGAGGGTGGAAGGAGACAGCCTTCATTCCAACCTCTCCTGAAGAAAGGAAAGCACTGACCCAATCAGACATTTCCAGGGGTCCTCACGCCGTGAGGAACACCAAGTGACGAATAGGTTCCACTTCAAAGCATAGGCATGCCTGGTGGACATGGCTCTAGCTGAAGTGATGGTAGCTACCACCTGTGGTGGCAATGTACCTAAACCTTCCGTGACCCGTCCAGAACCCACACATGTAGGTTCCACAGATCGGGACGTGGGTGCCAGAGGGTGCCCCGTCTCTGAGAAAGGAGGTCCTTCCTCAGAGGAATTGGCCAGGGAGGGGCTGTCGCGAGGAGTACCAGTTGAAAATGCATTTGGGCGTTAGCATCTTGAACGGGAGTCTGTGCAGAGCTCGGTTCAAGGCACGCAAGTCCAGAATTGGCCATAACCCACCTGTCTTCTTGGGTACTATGAAGTAAGGGCTGTAAAAGCCGGACTTCATCTCGGCTGGAGGGACCGGCTCTCTCGTGCCCTTTGCCAGCAGGGTCGTGACCTACGAGCGCATGACAGGGGCATCTTTGCCCACCATCGTCACGTGGACACCCCGAAACCTGGGGGGACGCCGGGCGAACTGAATCGCGTAGCCGAGCCTGAGCGTCCGGATGAGCCAGCGGGAAGGCCTGGGGAGCTCTAGCCAGGCTCCCAGAAACCGAACCAGCGGGGTCAAGGGGACTACAGGCGTACCCACGGTGGGGCAGCGTGGTGGAGCAGACAGCCCCGGCATGGGAGGCATCGCGTCCCTTAGCGGGGGCGGAGTGCGGGCACTCGTCTGACTCCAAGTAGCAAAGAGGGCATGAGAAGGCGAAGCGTTCTCGGGCTGGCTTTGCCTGGAAACTGGCAAGGGGAGAGGGGAACGAGAGCGACGAGGAAGCACGTCGCCAACCGTCGTTCGTGGCCTCTTGGGACCCGGAGGTTGAGGAAACAGCTCTTTTAGTGAAGGTTTGGGTACCACCAGCCGCAGGGCCAGTGGCGGAACAAAAAGAAAACGAGAACAAAGGATTCTCCCCCGGCCCTCCTCCGGGGGAAGGAGTGGTCCTGCTACCATCTCCTGACGAGCTGACGTCTCCAACTCCGGGTCGCCCGTCTCAGGAACGCCGCTTGGCCTGGCGTTTGGCAGGCTTAGGGGCAGAGACGGGTTGCGCCGCCCTTCTGCGGCCATCTCCTCGCTGCGGCCGGGGTGAAGGCTGCTGCTGTGGCCAAACAGGAGTGGAGGAAGCCGCAGGGGGGCGCCCTCGGCGACGAGCAGGCTGAGGCGGCTGCGCCGGTGGCAGGGTGGAGGCAGCAGAGGGCCGCCGGGGCAGGATGTGCCTGATGGCCTCGGACTGCTTCTGGGCGGCAGAGAACTGCTGGGCTAAGCTCTCTACCGCGTCGCCGAAGAGGCCATCCTGGGAGACCGGGGAGTTGAGGAGCTGAGCCCGGTCAGGCTCCCTCATGTCTGCCAGGTTCAGCCATAGGTGGCGCTCCTGGACCACCAAAGTGGACATCACCTGACCCAAGGAACGCGCAGTGACCTTCGTCGCCCGTAGAGCGAGGTCAGTAGCAGTGCGCGCCTCCTGCAAAACCCCTGGGTCAGCACTACCCTCGTGCAGCTGCCGGAGCAGCTTGGCCTGATAGACCTGAAGTGAGGCCATGGCATGCAGGGCAGAAGCGGCATGGCCCGCAGCTCTGTAAGCCTTGGCCACAAGCGTGGATGAGAACTTACAGGCCTTGAGGGGAGAACTTACAGGCCTTGGAGGGCAGCTTGGGACCACCACGCCAAGCGGAGGCGCTCTGTGGACACAGTTGCATCGCAACAGAACGCTCCACCGGGGGAATCGCAGCATACCCCTTTGCCGCCCCGCCATCGAGGGCAGTGAAGGCGGAGGTAGTACCAGAACGGTTTCGGGCAGTTAAAGGTGCCTTCCATGAACTGGTTACCTCCTGGTGCACTTCCGGGAAGAAAGGAACCAGAGGGGGGTGCTGGCGATCCGCATGAGCAGCCCCCAGGAACCAATCATCCAGCCTCGAGCGCTCAGGACACGGTGGTGGGTTCGACTCAAGCCCGATGCTCTCCGCTGCCCGGGAAAGCACGGCTGTCAGCTCTGGATCGGACTCGGACAACGCTAGCACTCCCGAGGGAGGCAACGCAGCCGAATCCTCATCTCCCGAGGACTCAAGCCCGCCTTGTGATGCGGCGATCGACATACGGTCCTCTTCGCGAGCCCCGAATGAGATGTCAGGAGCCTGAGAGGGTCCAGCAAACTCATCCGGAAACTCGACCGGCTGCGGCGTATGTGAGGGGGGTGTGGCTCGAGAATGTTCGCTCGTCGGGGAAGCCCACACAGAAACCCTCAGATCACCCCGGCCACCAGCCGAAGTAGCCCTCTTACGAGAAGAAGAGCTAGAACGGGGTGTGGCAGAGGGGACTCTATACCTTTTAAGGTAATCGAGTCTCGATCTCAACGCCGAGATGGTCATGTCCCCGCAATGAGAACATGAGCCATCCACGAACGCAGTCTCAGCGTGCTGGAAACCCAAACACGTGATACAGCGATCGTGACCGTCACGAGGAGCGATATATCGACCGCACCCAGAAACACACGGGCGAAATGACATCTTTAAAAAGACGCAAATCAGCCCGTATCTCTTTTGTGAGAGAAATTGCTCTTTTAGGGGTGTTGAAGAAGCTATGGGGAATGCGGGAGCTGTCGCAGGAAACCCAGACGAACCGCTGTCTC
Organism: Carassius carassius; assembly: GCF_963082965.1. Taxonomy (NCBI): domain Eukaryota; kingdom Metazoa; phylum Chordata; class Actinopteri; order Cypriniformes; family Cyprinidae; genus Carassius; species Carassius carassius. The sequence goes on along the minus strand of NC_081775.1, from coordinate 31,091,469 downwards.
ACCTGTCACACTGTCCCTGTCGCCCTGTCACACCAACACCAGCTCTTGCTTGTAACACCCCAGTGATTGCAGCAAGCGATGTGCTCGGCTCCGAAGCGAAAGCTTGAATGCGAGTTGCTCGCGTTGCTCCTTATATAGGAGCTCGCGATGCAAATCCCGCAGACCAAGGTACTTTATGTACCATTGGCACGTTTTGTACCACTCGAACGTGATTGGGCTCTCGGACGAGATCCCATTCGTAACGTCGAACGTGACCGACTGAAAGGGAACAAGTGATATAATGATTAATCAGAGAACTAACAACAATACTTTGTTTTTTAATGTTTATTTCAACATTTAATAATACTTTTGTAAAATCAAAAATCATTTTTATTAATATTGTTGATTTTAATTTTTCCATTTAATTTTATTTTATTGTTTCGTTTAAATTTTAGGCAAAGATTTAGATTTCAAATAGATTTTATTTAGATTTTATTTTGTATATTTGGAGCAATAGCCAAAAATTGGTTCAAAATTTCATTTTTTTCTTTAATGACAAAAATCATTAGGATATTAAGTAAAGATCATGTTCCATTAAGATATTTAGTAAATTTCCTACCATAAATATATCAAAACTTCATTTTTGATCAGTAATATGCATTGCTAAGAACTTCATCTGAACAACTTTAAAGATGATTTTCTCAATATTTAGATTTTTTTGCACCCTCAGATTTTCAAATATCGTCCTTTTAATAAACCATACATCAATGGAGAGATTATATATTCTGCTTTCAGATGATGCATAACTCTCAATTTCGACTGGTTTTGAGCTCGAGGGTCACATATTATATTTTAGTTAACATTTACTTTATTTCCAGTAACAAACATGTGTTTTATGATTTTAGTTTCAGTTTTCTTTAACTGTAATAACCCTTATGCACTGTGAACTAACATGAGCAATGAACTTTGTTAACTAATTAACAACGATTAATAAATGCTGTAGAAATTGCATGTTTTATTGTTAGTTCACGTCAGCTAATGCACTAATGAGGCTTTAGTATAAACTGTTACATCTGTACCAAACCCTGCTGTCTAAACAGAAATCTAACTTCATAAATGATTGAGACTTTAAAGTCATGTGCTACATAAACAGCACTCCTCACGCTCCTCATTGACTCCAAAATACTCTCTTAAAGGAGCCTCAGGCCATATAGGATGAGTTTGTTTCTTCATCAGGTTTGTAGAAATGTAGCATTGCATCAGTGTCTCATCAGTGGATGCTCTGCAGTGAATGGGTGCCGTCAGAATGAGAGTCTGATAAAAACATCACAATAATCCACAGCACTCCAGTCCATCAGTGAACATCTGGAGAAGATAAAAGATGAAACACATCCAGCATTAAGATGTTTTTAACTCAAACACATAGAGTCTATAATCCATAATAACACTTCCTCCAGTGAAAAAGTGTTCTGGTCTGAATCAGGAGAGAAATCTGCACAGATCAAGCAGCGTTTAAACAGCTCTAAACAAATATGTGGCTGGATTCTGATGTGAGAGACAACAGCAGATGCACAATTTTTACTGAAAATGAGTTGCATTATTATGTTATTAGCATTATTTAGGTAATGAAACAAATCCTAAACAACAGCAGTCAATTGCAAACACTGTTTAGGCCCAAGAGCTTTAGTATCATTCTGCAACTCACTTTGGTTTATTTTTATGTATATCATTAATGCTTAATAAAATATTGATTTTATGTCAATTTAAAGCTTTAGTGGACATAAATAAATCTGACCATCACAAGAAAGTCACATGATCAAATATGCTAATTTCCTTACATTTGATCAGGGTTATTATAGTTAACTAAACCTTTATATATATATATATATATATATATATATATATATATATACACACACTTTAACTGAAATAAAATAGAATAAAAACAACTCAAATTTATTGTACTTCACATTCTCATTTAGTTTAACTTGTGTACTAAAATAACTAAAATAAAATCAATAAAACGACAGATATTAAAAATGAAAAAATTAAATATTTGTATACATTTTATTGTATTAAAAAACTAATAAAAATGAGACAAAAGCACAAAATTTCTATATTATATATATATTATATATATTTTTAGAGAGAGCTTCTCACTCTCTCTAAAAAAAATGTAAAAAAAAATTATATATATATATATATATATATATATATATATATATATATATATATATATATTTAAACATTTATTTTAGGAAAACATTTAAATGATATATTATAATTTTTTTATTTGCAAGCAAAGCAAAAAACTGACAGACTGTTCAAATAGTCACATGATCAATGATATTTACTTACAAAAAAATTGTTACTTGCAAATAAAAAATAATTTTATTTCAGCTAGGTCACACACAACATTTTTATTTGGTTTAACTTGATGTACTAAAGTAACTTGAATTGTAATAATGTTAATAAAAACTATATGTTTTTAAGAAAAATAATTTCTAAAACTTTAAAATTAAAACATATAATATATATAAAATGTAAATATTTATTTGTATTTTATTGTTTATATATATATATATATATATATATATATATATATATATATATATATATATATTGTTACGGCCTCAGCCTTATGGGTGTTGCCTGTGTGTATTTGTGTGTTTGTTTCGTTTTCTAATCGGGGGTTTCTTTCTGAATGTAGGCTCCGCCCTTGCGCACCTGTGGCCCGTTGCTCTGATGGCTCGTGCTGAGCATATAAGTGGAGTGTGAAGGAGGGTGAGACACGCGACGGTGACTCCGTGCGCGTCATGATACCTAGCCGCTGGTCAACTCAAACTGTGTTCTTTGTCTTTTGTGCTACTATTTTGTTTATCTTTGTTAGTGTTTGTTATGTCTGTATTGACTTTAGTGTAGAGTAAATGTGTGTTTACATGTGAGGAGAGAGAAAAATTGAGAGACGTGAGTTTGTGCAGTCATCCTATTAGTCTTAATAAATGTTTTGAACTGCTCTCTGCCTTGCGTCTCCTTTTATGTTGCTGAACCCTTTAGCAACGAGCATTTTAACAACACGGGTTCGTAACAATATATATATATATATATATATATATATATATATATATATATATATAATAAAAATACAAATATATAAAATATATTTTTGTATAAAATGTAAAACAAATCTATATATATAAATGATAGGAAATATTCTGAATATTATTTTACTTCGCAACGTTCCTTCAAGTCTTTTTAACGTACATATTCTAAAAGAAAACAAATAAATCTGGCATCTCTTGAACGCCTGTAGTTTTTTCCCTCTGTTTTCTGCTGATGTCCAGAGTCTTATTTGTGTTCCTGAGCATTTTCACGCTGGGTGTAAAGTCTCTTTCATACTTGAATCTCATCTTCTCCGTCTCCAGAAGCTCTTGAAGGTCGTTCTAATGTTGGCTGAGGGTCAGTCCGGTGTCATATCACCGCAGAGAACTACTTAACACCGCAGGAGTAAAGAAATCTCCTCAATCACAGCTGAATCTGCCAGTCAGGAGGAGCGGCTCACATATGCTGGTGGGGATTTAGATGTGAATCGGAGGCCAGGAGAGCGTCCCGCAGAGGTGATAAACGAGCAGCACATGATTCAGCCAAACCTGAGAGCACAGAGCTTTCTAATACTGTAATGTGAGACGGCGCGCTGTCATACTGCGTTCACACACACTGATGGAAATCTTATGCACAGGCAGCTCATGTTTACAACCAATGCGTTGCATTTACACTAGCGTTCAAAAGAGAAGAGCTCGTTTAATGCTGTTTGAAACATGACGGGTTACACTAATAAGAGACATTCTCTGGAAACAAGGTTTGATATATTATGCAATTTGCTTCTCACTCTCTCTAAAAAAAAAAAGTTTAAAAAAAATATATATATATAAATATATTTATTTAAACGTTTATTTTAGATAGATGTATTTTAAAAATGTTTATAAAAATTAATAAAAATATAATAAATATAAATATAATATAAAAATAAAAGAAAAATAAATACAAAATTTACATTTATTTTAAAACTGTCAGCGATACTAAAATAATATTAAATTTTTAAATGTTATTAAAGTTAACATTAAAATGTATTAGTCACATAAGAAATAGGACAGAATATTTTTTTAACTATATATCTATATGTATGTATGGCCCCCTTTAAATTAGTCTACTTAGAAGAAAACTCTTTTTTTTTGGAGCTAATGCCTCAAGTTTTCGCACAAAAGAGCTCAGTAGATAAACCCTAAAAGCAATGCGAGCGACAGCCGGTGTTCATTTGTATGTAATAAAATGAAGAGGCACTGGTTTTATTCTGATAGTCCTGTCATGTTTCCATCAGCATCGACGGCCAACATTCAGCGTCTGCGTCTGGCGCCGTGAAGATCTCTGTGCAGGAGGACAGGTGCACGGCTTTGACATGCCGCTCCAAATGGGATGAAGTCCACGTCTGTAATTGTCATCAAAAAACAGAGCTCCAGCAGACAAAGGAAAGAAGCCTGCAAACCATCAGATCCACCTGCTGCCAGTCAAACACTTTCACAAACAAGTTGTGATTATTGCATGAGCGAAGCCCCTCAAATATTCCACAGAAATGATGTGTTTTGTTCTGATACGACTGAAATCAGCACAGACAATGTGTGACACAACAGCTCTTCAGAAACCAGCTCGGTAATTGCAACGAAGGGGAAAAATTACAGGCTTGCTAGAGTCGATGCTTTGGAAAACAATGTCCTTCTGTTTATCAGCGTCTGCTTAAAATAGTCCAAAAATTAAACTGTTTTCCTTTCTGTCTTTGTGTTGCATTTTTTTTCTTATTATTTCTCATAACAATAGCTTGCTTTCTTCTACTGGGTTGCATTGTGCATTCGAACAAATCAGATAAACTAGTACTGCATCCTTCATAAATCCAAAAAGTCTTTAGTTTTATCATATTTATAAAAGAAAATACAGCTTTCCGGTTCTCTCCTGGATACATGCTGTGGGCGGAGCTATAATACTGATGTTTCTTGTTGTTATTACATATATTCACTTATGTGCTGATTTCCAACAAAAGACAGAAATCTGATGCAGTTGTCCTTAAAGGAGCATTGCGTAGGTTTTGAAATTTCTAACCGTTACTGACACCAGTGGCCGTTAGAGGAACTGCAGCCAGTCTCATGCTCGTTCTCAGTGCGCACGCTTTTTTTTTTTTTTACTTACGAGGAGTGTCCGTGGGTGTCTGAATTGTGCTGGAGGCTGGTCGCTTCTTTCCATCCGCAGAGTCCATTTGAAAACACTATTGCCGCTGCTTACTA
>NC_081775.1:31038657-31078657 GCF_963082965.1 Carassius carassius | reverse complement strand
GCGCTGTAAAAACTATTAAGACTGTGTCTGTTCCCCGAATAGTGAGGTCACAATATAAATATAATGTAGGATCTAGAAAAAATCTTATCGTAATTAAACCAGAAAAATGTAAAGTAAATGAACAAAAACAATTTTTAAAGTTTGGGCTCATAAATATTAGATCACTCACACCCAAAGCAGTTATTGTAAATGAAATGATCACAGAAAATAGTTTTGATGTACTCTGCTTGACTGAAACCTGGCTAAAACCAAATGATTATTTTGGTCTAAATGAGTCTACTCCACCAAACTACTGTTATAAGCATGAGCCCCGTCAGACTGGTCGTGGAGGAGGTGTTGCAACAATATACACTGTCAGATATGCAAAAGAAATCTATTGTATCGCTTGGTCTGGCTACTGTGTATAGACCACCAGGGCCGTATACAGAATTCCTAAAAGAATTTGCAGATTTCCTCTCAGACCTTCTGGTTACAGTTGATAAGGCGCTAATCATGGGAGATTTTAATATTCACGTTGATAATGCAAATGATACATTAGGACTTGCGTTTACTGACCTAATAAACTCTTTTGGAGTCAAGCAAAATGTCACCGGGCCCACTCATCGTTTTAATCATACACTAGATCTAATTATATCGCATGGAATCGATCTTACTGCTATAGATATTGTACCCCAAAGTGATGATATTACAGACCATTTCCTTGTATCGTGCATGCTGCGTATAACTGATATTAACTATATGTCTCAGCGTTACCGTCTGGGCAGAACTATTGTTCCAGCCACCAAAGACAGATTCGCAAATAACCTGCCTGATCTATCTCAACTACTATTTGTACCCATAAATACACATGAATTAGACGAAATTACTGACAACATGGGCACTATTTTCTCTAATACATTAGAAGCTGTTGCCCCCATCAAATTGAAAAAGGTTAGAGAAAAACATACTGTGCCATGGTATAACAGTAATACTCACTCTCTCAAGAAAGTAACTCGTAGTCTTGAAGGCAAATGGAGAAAAACTAACTTGAAAGTTTTTAGAATTGCGTGGAAAAACAGTATGTCCAGGTATAGACAGGCTCTAAAAACTGCTAGGGCAGAGCATATCCACAAACTCATAGAAAATAACCAAAACAATCCAAGGTTTTTATTTAGCACAGTGGCTAAATTAACAAATTACCAGATGCCACCTGATTCAAATATTCCACCAACGTTAAATAGTAATGACTTTATGAATTTCTTCACTGATAAAATAGATAACATTAGAAATACAATAGCGAATGTAGATTCTACAGCGTCTAACACTTCAGTTTCATCCATCGCACCCAAAGATAAACTGCAGTGCTTTACAAATATAGGACAGGAAGAGCTAAATAAACTTATCACTGTATCTAAACCAACAACATGTTTATTAGATCCTGTACCCACTAAATTACTAAAAGAGCTGTTACCTGTAGCCGAAGAACCGCTTCTCAATATCATTAACTCGTCGTTATCTTTAGGTCACGTCCCAAAACCATTCAAGCTGGCGGTTATCAAGCCTCTTATTAAGAAACCAAAACTAGATCCTAGTGTACTGGCAAATTATAGGCCTATTTCAAATCTTCCATTTATGTCTAAAATTTTAGAAAAAGTTGTGTCTGCTCAATTGAGCTCCTTCCTGCATAAAAATGATCTGTATGAAGAATTTCAGTCAGGTTTTAGGCCCCACCATAGCACAGAAACTGCACTTGTTAAAATTACAAATGACCTGCTTCTTGCGTCAGATCAAGGCTGCATCTCATTTCTAGTCTTACTTGATCTTAGTGCTGCGTTCGACACCATAGATCATGACATACTCATAGATCGATTACAAAACTATACAGGTATTCAAGGGCAGGCTCTAAGATGGTTTAGATCCTACCTGTCCGATCGCTACCATTTTGTTTACTTAAATTGGGTGTCATCTCATTTATCATCAGTCAAATATGGAGTGCCACAAGGATCCGTCCTAGGTCCCCTTCTATTTTCAATATACATGTTGCCCCTTGGTAATATTATTAGAAAATACGGAATTAGCTTCCACTGTTATGCTGATGATACTCAGCTATATATCTCAACGAGACCAGATGAAACTTCCCAATTATCTAAGCTAACAGAGTGTGTTAAAAATGTAAAAGATTGGATGACAAATAATTTTCTCCAATTAAATTTGGATAAGACAGAGATATTAATTATTGGACCAAAAAACACCACACAGAATCTTGTAGATTACAATCTGCAACTAGACGGATGTACTGTTACTTCCTCTACAGTCAGAAATCTGGGTGTTATATTGGACAGCAATTTGTCTTTTGAAAATCATATTTCCAATGTTACAAAAACCGCATTCTTCCATCTTAGAAACATTGCCAAGCTACGAAACATGTTATCTGTTTCTGATGCAGAAAAGCTAGTTCATGCATTCATGACCTCTAGACTGGACTATTGTAATGCACTTCTAGGTGGTTGTCCTGCTTCGTCAATAAACAAGCTACAGGTAGTCCAAAATGCAGCAGCTAGAGTCCTTATGAGGTCAATAAAATATGATCATATTACCCCTATTTTACAGTCTCTGCACTGGCTACCTATTAAGTTCCGTATCAGTTACAAATTATCATTACTTACCTATAAGGCCCTAAATGGTTTAGCTCCTGCGTACCTAACTAGCCTTCTACCACGCTACAACCCATCACGCACCCTAAGGTCACAAAACGCTGGACTTTTGGTAGTTCCTAGGATTGCAAAGTCCACTAAAGGAGGTAGAGCTTTCTCACATTTGGCTCCCAAACTCTGGAATAGCCTTCCTGATAATGTTCGGGGTTCAGACACACTCTCTCTGTTTAAATCTAGATTAAAAACGCATCTCTTTCGCCAAGCATTCGAATAATGTATCTCTTAAATTGTGAGTGTAGTTGCATCTGCATTTTTATTCTTTAGCTTGGGTTAAACTAATTTTACTTTGTTGGATCAGCAGCTATGCTAATGATGTCTCTATTTTGTTTCTATGTTTTGCCACGGGATTTACATCCCACAAGCTCCAGTCTGGATCCAGAACACCTGAGAAGAGATGATGCTGACCCTCAGAGGACCCCAGATGATGCTAACCTTGAATCAACAAACAGAACTAACAATTATTGCTACATGTGTGACTGCATCATATAATTACTATTAATTAATAATATTGATAGTTCATCATCTAGCTGACTACGTCTTGTATTATTATTATTTTTATTTTTCTAAAATCCTGTCAAACGTGCACAAACTACTAGCTACTACTAAATATTGTAGAAACATAATTTTCTGTAAAGTTGCTTTGTAACGATTTGTATTGTAAAAAGCGCTATACAAATAAACTTGAATTGAATTGAATTTTAACACAAACAAACAAATAAACAAACAAACAAATGAATGAAAGAATGAACGATCCAACGAATGAATGAACAAATGAATGAATAAACGAAAGAACGAATGAATGAACAAATAAATTAATGAACAAAAAAATTAGTGAATGAACGAACAAATGAATAAATTAATTGATGAATGAATGAATAAACGAATGAATTAATGAACCAATGAATAAATGAATTCATGAATAAGCGAATGAATGAACGAACAAACAAACAAATGAATGAATAAATTAATGATAGAACAAATGAATAAATTTATTTATGAATGAATGAATAAGTGAATTAATGAACAAACAAACGAATGAATAAATGAATTTATGAATGAATGAATAAGTGAATGAATGAACGAACAAACAAATGAATGATCAAACGAATGAATGAATGAACAAATAAATTAATGAACAAATGAATGAATGAATGAATGAATAAATGAATGCATGAACAAAATAATAGATTCATTGATGAATGAATGAATAAACAAATGAATGAATGAACGAATGAATAAATGAATTTATGAATGAATGAATAAGCGAATGAATGAACGAACAAAAATGAACAAATTAATTTATGAATGAATGAATAAGTGAATGAATGAGCGAAAAAACAAATGAATGAACGAATGAATTTATGAATGAATGAATAAGTGAATGAACTAACAAACAAACAAATGAATGAACGAATAAATGAATGAACGAATTAATGATAGAATGAATGAATGAACGAACGATCGAATAATCTAATGAATGAATAAATGAATGAGCGAACGAATGAATAAATTATTTGATGATGAATAAATAAGTGAATGAATGAATGAACGAAAAAAATTATTCTGGCCAAAATAAATTTTAAATATACGCTAAATATAAGTTGTAAATATTCAAGCCCAATAAAATATATTTTTGAAATTGAAAACATATTTAGTTTCAATCTTAATAAACCAAAATATATTTGAAACTGTATTTCAGGGGCATGAAAATTAATTTCAAATCTTTGTTTTTCTCCAGATGTGTCAAATGTGAATATATTTTGTTGGATTTAAATATATGGAGGGACTATATATTTTTAAAAACTATTTAAAAATTTTTTAAATAAAAAATATATACAAAACAACTGACAAAATTGGTACAAAATGTATAGTAAACGCTTGTCAATATTGTTGTATTTATTTATCTGGCACAAAATTTCTAGCATCAAACATCAAGTATGAACACATTTACATTAAAAAGCTAAACGTGATTTTTACTATAAAAATAAAACTTTCTATGAACACTTCTCAATGAATCAACTGACTCAAATGAATCGATTCGCTTGAGAAAGAAATGATGCCCAGAAACGGAAAACAGATTCACTTTGCGTTTGGTTATTTTACACAACCTTAAAAGAAAATAAAGCTGACAAAACAGATGAACTACTTACACACATGGGCTGGAAACTACAGAAATAATATAATATAATATAAAGTGTTATAAAATGTGTTTTAATCACATCGTCAGCTGCGCTAACATCTTACTAACAAATTACAGAATAATACAATCTCAGGGAGGAAATGGGCCTGATTAAGTGTATTTTTTTTTATATATATAAATATTTAAATGATGATACAATAAGAAAATCTTATGAAATAAATATTTTAAAAACTGTAAACTTATATATATATATATAGTATTTAATTTGTATATAAAAACTAAAAATAATAATGTAAATTGAATTTATATTAAATTGTGTGTTACACACACACACACACACACACACACACAGTACAACAATGTAAATTGCATTTTTAAAACATTGCTGAAAACTATACACACACACACACATCTTTACAGCGAAAGCTATTAATCTATATTCATTTTACCAAATCAATGGTGTTAAAAAATTCCCAAAATATTTGCATGCTCTCTGTACATTCAACGAAGCAAATCTGGCACACAGACGGTCAGTTTTTGTGATTTAATGATGCAAATCATAGTCAATAAATGCAGACTGTCATTTTTAGTAATTACTTAAGACTAAACAAATATGGTTCCTTCACATGTAACAAATCATAACAGAACATGAATGTGTGCAAAAAACTAAACGACTCGCAAAATTGATATTTTTGATATTTACAAAACAATATTTAAAGTCAAAAGAAAAGCAGTGGGGATGTCTATAGTCTATAGACATTTCCAGTCCATCATCATCAACTAAAACGGGTCCTTCTTTCACGTCTTCAGAGCAGAGATCCAGATACTGTCTCTTTCTGCTGCAGCTTCAGGATCAGCTCCAGCAGATTCATCTGCATCATCACCTCCTGAGAAAGAACAGAGCGAACAGCGTTTGAAAGAACGAAAGCAGACGACGCGGAGCGTGAAGAAGAGCGACACTGACCTGTGGGTTAGTGGTGATGTAGAAACCCGGCACGCCTGCTTTCTCCAGCGTGTTCTGCTGATCTAGAACCTTCTGATCCATCTCAGCCACGACCTTCTCGTCCATCATCCTCTGCTCTTCTTTCACCCGCTGATCGAGAGCCTGAAGAGTATGGGTCAAAATTATACATTTTTAATTTATGCCAAAAATCATTAGGAGATTAAGTTCAGATCAAGTTCCATGAAGATATTTAGTAAATTTCCTACCGTAAATATATCGAAACTTCATTTTTGATTTGTAATATGCATTGCTAAGGACTTAATTTCAATTCACTGCTCAAATCGCGATGCACCGATTTATTGTCCCAGCCCACAGACGTGTGAGGAGAAGCAGTACCTCAGCTTCTGCTTTCTGGGTGGTTTTCAGAACGGACAGATTGTGAGACTTGCACGTCTGCAGAGACTGTCTGTGCTTCCGAACCAAATCCTGCTTGAGAGCTGAAACACACACACACACACACACACACACACACACACGTTTGTTTTTGTGAAAAGTGTGTTCATCCCATAGGTGTAATGGTTTTTATACTGTACAAACTGTATATTCTATGGCCCTACACCAACCCTACACCTAACCCTAACCCTCACAGGAAACTTTGTGCATTTTTACTTTCTCAAAAAAACTCATTCTGTATGATTTATAAGCGTTTTGAAAAATGGGGACGTGGGTTATGTCCTCATAAGTCTCCCTCTCCTTGTAATACCTGTGTCATACCCATGTCATTATACAGAGTTGGGTCCTGATATGACACAAAAACAAGAGCACACACACACACACACCTCTGTGCTCGCTGTGTAGCTTCTGTCTCTGGTTGTAGAGGTTTTTCTCCGTCAGGTGTTGAATGTCCAGCAGCCCTTGCACTATTTCATACACCGTCCCGTCGATGAGTGCCTGAGCCAGATCACTGAGCGTGGTGTAGGACAGACGCTGCTGAAACGAGCTGAAACACACCTTCATCACTCACTGAACCCGTCCTGTTAGATCTACATTCACATGTAGTCATTTAACAGACGCTTTTAATCAACAGAAGCAATCAAAACTAACAAAAGAGCAATGATATGCAAGAGCTGTGACAAGTCTCCATTAATCTGAGTTTTGATTACATAAATGTCTACAGGCCAACTTTTCTTGAATCTTTTCAACTCTGCAGGTTTCTTTTTTAATATATTTTTAAACTATAAAAAGTATGCGTTTAGCAGACGCTTTCATCCAAAGGGACTTACAATACATTCAGGCTAACATTTTTTACCCAACATGTGTTCCCTGGGAATCGAACCCACAATGAATTTAAGACTCTCTGCTCTGATTAGAGACCTTTTCCACGTAACTCCTGGAGTAACTTAGCTTTGCGATTTCTATTTTTTGAGCATGCTTCACTGAGGTTTCTCTGGCAGTGATCACTGCTTCGGGAGGTATTCTTGTGCATCAGAGATCTGTGCTGTGATGTGCACACCTGGGCAGGTCCTTGACGAGCGTCTGCAGCTCTGAAAGCAGGTAATAGTGTCTCTCCTGTTGTCTGGCCGCATCAGATGGATCGTCTCTCACAGCGCAGTACATGTCCATGCCACATTCAGCCTGCACATCAAGGAGAAAACAGCTCACCACAGAACAAATAGTTCCTTTTTAAAGTCTGGGTGGATGATGTATTTAAAAAAACTTAAATATTGGTTTGTTTTCTTCAGCATCTATGAGAACCAGCTAAACCAAACACAAGCCTTTTATGCACACAAGTCAGGGGGGTCAGTTTTTTTGATTGAAATAAAAGAGAAATTAAAACAAAACTCAAATATTAGATTACATTTTTTTTTTTTTTTTTTTTAGAAATGTTGCCTTGGCAACTGACTAAAATATGTGCTAAAAATTATTCAAACTAAAACTGAAACAAATATAAATTAAAACAAAAGTGAAATAAAATAATAAAAAAATACAATATTAATATGACCTATTCTGAAATGAATGAATCATTTGAGTCATATGAGTCAGATCCGGACGTCAGAGCGGGTTCGCGAATCATTTGAGTCAGATCGGGACTTCAGAGCGGGTTCCCGAATCATTTGAGTCATATGAGTCAGATCGCGACTTCAGAGCGAGTTCGCAAATCATTTGAGTCAGATCGGGACTTCAGAGCGGGTTCGCGAATCATTTGAGTCAGGTCGCGACTTCAGAGCGAGTTCGCGAATCATTTGAGTCAGATCAGGACTTCAGAGCGGGTTCGCGAATCATTTGAGTCATATGAGTCAGATCGGGACTTCAGAGCGGGCTCGCGAATCATTTGAGTCAGATCGGGACTTCAGAGTGGGGTCGCGAATCATTTGATTCATATGAGTCAGATCGGGACGTCAGAGCGGGTTCGCGAATCATTTGAGTCAGATCGCGACTTCAGAGCGAGTTCGCGAATCATTAGAGTCATTTGAGTCAGATCGCGACTTCAGAGCGAGTTCGCGAATCATTTGAGTCAGATCGGGACTTCAGAGCGGGTTCGCGAATCATTTGAGTCAGATCAGGACTTCAGAGCGGGTTCGCGAATCATTTGAGTCAGATCGGGACGTCAGAGCGGGTTCGCGAATCATTTGAGTCAGATCAGGACTTCAGAGCGGGTTCGCGAATCATTTGAGTCAGATCAGGACTTCAGAGCGGGTTCGCGAATCATTTGAGTCAGATCGGGACGTCAGAGCGGGTTCGCGAATCATTTGAGTCAGATCGGGACTTCAGAGCGGGTTCGCGAATCATTTGAGTCAGATCGGGACGTCAGAGCGGGTTCGCGAATCATTTGAGTCAGATCGGGACTTCAGAGCGGGTTCGCGAATCATTTGAGTCGGATCGCGACTTCAGAGCGAGTTCGCGAATCATTTGAGTCGGATCGCGACTTCAGAGCGAGTTCGCGAATCATTTGAGTCAGATCGGGACGTCAGAGCGGGTTCGCGAATCATTTGAGTCAGATCGCGACTTCAGAGCGGATTCGCGAATCATTTGAGTCAGATCGGGACTTCAGAGCGGGTTCGCGAATCATTTGAGTCATTTGCGTCAGATCGCGACTTCAGAGCGAGTTCGCGAATCATTTGAGTCAGATCGGGACTTCAGAGCGAGTTCGCGAATCATTTGAGTCAGATCGGGGCTTCAGAGCGGATACATATACTACATTATATACATACATATTTGAGTCAGATCGGGACTTTAGAGCGAGTTCGCGAATCATTTGAGTCATTTGAGTCAGATCGCGACTTCAGAGGGGGTCCGCAAATCATTTGAATCAGATCGGGACTTTAGAGCGGGTTCGCGAATCATTTGAGTCATATGAGTCAGATCGGGAGGTCGCGAATCATTTGATTCTGATCGCGGCTTCAGACTCAAATGATTTGATCAAATGAGATCGCGACTTCAGAGCGGGTTCGCGAATCATTTGAGTCAGATCGGGACGTCAGACACACAAACATACACACACACACACACACACACACACACACACACACACACACACACACACATATATATATATACGATACATACATACATACATACATATATAGATAGATAGATAGATAGATACACACACACACACACACACACAAAACACACAACACACAGTTATAACCATACACACACTAGTTATAACCTGAAATAAAGTCATAAGCAGTGCAATAATAAGGAGATAACTGTACATAGATAGTTCTGTTCATGTACTGACTGAAAGAGAAAATACGTCACGTAATAGAAGTGAATTGTTTATTGATCGTTAGTGTGAATCTCTGTGAATAGCGTCGAAGAACAGCATTAAAACACAAATTAAACAGAAGCAAACTCTCACCCGCTTTAGATTTCAGCTTCCGGAGAGGAAAAGATTGATGCTGAAGGCGTGTCGGGGTTAAACACGAACGCGAGGTTGATGTTTATGATGTTTAATCACAAATATCTAAAACAGACCTAAGTTCCGATTGTTTTGAACTGTGTGTGCATGTCTGCGCATGCGCAGTAGCGGCGTCTAGAGGTCCTTCAGAGCACGCTGGGCTGCCCCTTCATATGCCTAGACGTTTTCATACAGTAGTTAAATTTATTAGACATTTATTTATTAGATCTATGATTCATTTAATAATTGTTAAAAAATCTGTATTTTACATTTTATTGCATTAACCATTTTCTTTGTCTTTTGAAAAACAATTTCTCAAGGTATTCAATGTTGTCTTAAAAAGAGGTTTGTGCATCTTAACTCTGTATTTATTTATTTATATTTTTTCTGTGATGACGTTGACCACTGGTTTAATTTATGGACATAATACATTCATTTATTATGTCTATGATTTAATTAATATTTGTTAAATCATCTTTATATTAATCGTTATGTTTTATTGCATTGAACCTTTTGATTGTCATTTTCTTTTCTTAATGTTATTAACTCATAAGAGTTAATGTTGTTCTCAATGTTAAAAATGAAAACCACTTTTAAATCCATTTAACAGTTCAAATTAATTGTTTTTATCACAGTAATTATGTGTAGAAACGTTAGGATGCAGTGCACGTCGCTCACCTGCAGATGTCACTGTTTCTCAGTTTCTCATCAGCACCACTGACGTCTCAGCATCATCATCATCACCTCATCATCACCTGAGATCATAGACAGCGGCAGCATGACAATCATGCATTAACATCATCCACTGACTACAGGAAATATAACTAGATATAATTTCATTAATGTCAGTTAATTTGTGAACTGCTCTTACAGATGAGGGTTTTACCTCCGTGTTTTCAGTGTTCCTGACCTGAGTTTCAGTTTTCTGATCGTGATGTTTATTGAAGATCATGGCCAGAAACACTTCTCTCTACTTTCGCATCGTCGAGGGACGAGATCTGCCTGCAAAAGACGTGTAAGTTCACGCAAAACAGCATGACTTTCTCTTATGATATTCATCGTTCCCAGCTTACACAAAACCTTATTTCTTAATGTACACTGAAAGTCCAGTTTTTTTTGTTTGTTTGTTTGTTTGTTTTTTTTAGAGAGAGGGAGAACACATTCCATTTTACGGAACGTTCCAATTGTTCCAAACTTTGCAAGCATTATAGAAACGTTATTTTTTAATGTCCTCTGAACGTTACAAAACATTTTTCAGAATGTTATTAAAAACCAGAAAACATTGCATGAAGGTTCTATTAATGTTACTGGAAACCCGTTTGTATATAACTCTGACAGAATGTTCTGATAATCTTCCATTAAATGTTATTTCTGAATGTTCACTGAACGTCTTTTTTTATTTAGAGAGAGAGAGAGAGAGAGAGAGAGAGAAGAAAACATTCAATTTTACAGAACGTTACAATTGTATCATTTTGAAAGCATTATGTTACTTTGTCCTCTGAATGCTACAAAACAAGTAACGTTTAAAAATGTTACTATTTTGAGAATGTTATTAAAGAAAAAAGAAAGAATAGAGAAAAAAACCATTCAATTACAGAACGTTCCATTTTATAATTTTGTTTGTAACACCGAATAAATGTTCTGTTAATATTAACTGTGTGTACACAACTATGACAGAATTCTGATAATCTACACATTGGTTTATGAAAATTATATTTCTACATTAGAATAGAATCACTTTTTATTTTATTTTTTACATTTGATTATTGTGTAAACAATGTTTTTCTTGCTATCATGTCAAGAGCCTTTTTAAAATAACTTTAAACAAATGTTGTAAACAAAAAAAGTAACTGGAAAACAGTTAGTTTCTAACTTTGAGAGAATGTTCTCTAGTGTTTGATCTAGAACTCTGGAGTCAGAACTCTTGACATGAGGATGATGTTGTGTGTTTTTATCTAGTTCTCGGTCCAGTGATCCGTACTGCATCGTCAAAGTTGACAATGAAGTCGTGGCCAGGTGAGTGTCACATTCTCACGTGTGTGTGTGTATTTGTTTTTCTATTCTGGTGGGGACTTAAACCTGAATACACACAGACTCATGGGGACTCGTGTCACGGTGGGGACCTAAATTGAGGTCCCCACGGGTAAACAAGCTAATAAATTACACAGAATGAAGTTTCTTGAAAATCTAAAACTGCACAAAGTTTCCTGTGAGGGTTAGGGTTAGGTGTAGGGTTGGTGTAGGGCCATAGAATATACAGTTTGTACAGTATAAAAACCATTACACCTATGGGATGAACACATTTTACACAAAAACAAACGTGTGTGTGTTTACTTAAAGGAGCACAAAAGATATAATCTTAAAGAACTTTCTTTATAAAAGCATAAATATTGTTAAATATTTTTTATATAATTATGAAATATATAGTCTGACAAAACTTACCTTAAAAAAAGATACATATTTTTCAATAAAATAATGTGTTTTATCGATCTGACACAACTGTCCTTAAAAGGGTAAAAAAATATATATATATATTTATTTATTAGTTTTTGTAAATATGAAATCTGACAAAACATTCCTTAAAATGTATATATATATATATATATATGCAATTGTGAAATATGTAAAACTTGACAAAACTATCCTTAAAAAAGTATAGTTCTAAAATAATTACAATATGGCAATATGTTTTTTTTAAAGTATTAAAATAAAATATTTCCTTGTAATTGTAAAATATTTAAAATCTGACAAAACGTAAAGTAAACTTTTTTTTTTTTTTTTTTTGCATAAAGTAAATGTTTTTATAATTTAGAAAAAAATTAAACAGCTCCTCACTGTTTGAAAGGTTCATAGATCAGACAAATCATGTTACATTAACTCTACTGATGTCAGCGGGTTTGTTTGAAGGGCAGTGTTAATAAAATAAAATTCATGAAATTAAATATAAAAGCTCACCAATGTGGCGCCAAATATCTGTGTGCATCTAAATAATAATAATGTGTTTAATTGTCTCCAGAAGTCAACTAAATCTGGCAACACATGCCAGGATTGATGGCCTAACATGTTTCTGTAATTCTAAAGATGCAAAAAGTTTTCTTTTAGTTAATTGAAGTCAGTCTGAAAAAAAAAAACCATAAAAAAACGAAAGCCATGTCTCTAAACAAGTCGGTCATTTACTGCATTAATGCTTTGAACGCTCTAGTAATCATCATAACAGTCTGATTTATTGATTGCATGCATGATGATTAATGGTGTTGTGATCTGTTTGCCACTGATGCTGTGATGATGGGATGCATCATTGCACTTGACAACATCAGCTGGTTACCTTTGAGAGGAACTAACTAACCTCAAGCCCCTCGCAAAAATGATGCTGTGTGTGTGAAGGAGTCAGTGAATGGCGTGCTGTGTTGCTTTCAGATGCTTTATTATAATAGTTTGATGCACTGCACATGTGGTGCATTTTTAAAAAAACATTGTGTCTTTTAAAATGGAAATGATCAGGCCTTCCTTTGAGAAATGAATTGATAGATTGTTTTCCATTTTCCAAATTGGCTCCATGTTAAATCATGTGTTCTGTGTCCCGTCCAGAACCGCCACCATCTGGAAGAACCGAAACCCATTCTGGGGCGAGGAATACACCCTTAACCTGCCGAAGGGCTTCCATACGCTCACCGTTTACGTCATGGATGAAGACACCATCGGGTAACAAACACGCCGTGATCTCAGATTCACTGCAGATTCATGATAAACATGAGACTAGATGAGTAAACCAACAGTAGCTTATAAAAACATCGTTTTGAAATAAATGTGAAACCATTACAATGTTCCACTAACATTACTTTCACCCCAAACTGAACTTTATCTCAACGTTTATTTTTACATGTACAATTTTCTTTAAAGGTCAGGGGAAAAAAAAGTTTCTTACAACATTCTACTAACTTTAAATTCACCCTAAAATCTAACATAATAATATAATGTAACATTATCTGAACATGTATTTCTATAACAATGTTAAAATATCCAGTTTCCTGTCATGATTAGAACATTATTTAAAGGTTACAACATCCAAAATATCATTTTTAAGAACATTAACATTTCTAGGTTTCTTAACGTGATTCGAATGTTGCAGACATATTTATTTACAATGTTCTACTAAACCTATTGTCACCCAAAATATATTACTTTGATTATTGTAATAACGTTAACATTTCTAGGTTTCTGGTTGTGATCAGTGCTGTTTCTAGGCATAGGTGAAATAGTAGGGTAGCACTCCCACTGTATCCCTCAACATCAGCCAATTAAAAAATATTGGTATAGTAAAATTCACAAGATCAATACATCCTTTATTAAGGATTAAGGTGCTCATCTTCAGTTCTCTCTTCACAGCAGTTCAGTCAGTGTACTCTTTGAGTAAATGAATTACTCCGGGATATTGGTTTGTTTGAACTCAGAGGGAGTGTCAGCCAAATTAAACAAGTTAACAGCTTAAGTCATTTGTGGATTAATGCGTATTGGAGACGCGAACCGTTTAAAACGATTCAGTTCGATTTTTGTGAACTGGTTCAAAAAGATCCGGTTACATCGAATGATTCGTTCGCGACCCGGATATCACAAACTGCTTTGTATTGATCTTTCTCACAAAAGACACGGAAGAGAAGACAATGCTGAATAAAGTCAGCTAAGAAGTCACTAAGAAGAACCAGTTAAATTGAACGATTAGTTCGCGAATCGGACATCACTAATCCAGAATATACAGTCATTTGAAAGCCTGTTTATAAGATTCAAAGAAGATTAAAATATCAGTTTCAGTTCAGTTTCTTAATTTAAAAGAACAGAGTGTTGAGCAGAGTGCTGTACAATAAAAGAAATATTCCACAAATAGAAAACAGCAGTATCAAAACACCAAATAAAACATCAAAGACAGTACAAGCAGAAACCAATGACTCAACACACTGCAGTCTCAAAAGCTAAACATAAAAAGTGAGCCTTCAGACCTCTTTTAAAAATACTTAGAGTAGGAGTAATGTAGAAAGAAGACACCAGACCACAAAGGCCGGATAACCTGTTTGTTTGTACCTTGTCCTCTGAACAATTAAAATAGATTGGCTCAGACAAGTAAGAAGGAGCTAACCCATTCAAAGACTTATATACAAAAACTAGGAGCTTAAAGACATTTTTATACTGGACTTGCAACCAGCCAAGAGAGCACAGAATAGGAGAACTATGATCCCACTTGCGAGTCCCAGTCAAAAACCTAGCGGCAACAGTCTGTAGTGATTGCAAATGGTTTAGAGTCATTTGACAAACACCCACATAAAAAGAATTACAATAATTAAGCCTCGCAAACACAGATGCATGCATCACCTTCTCACAATCTTTATAAGAAAGAAATGGTTTAACCTTCACCACTAAAAAAATAAACAATTTAACAACTGAATTTATCTGTTTATCGAATTTGAGGGTATTATCAAATAATACCCTTAGGTTTTTGAACACAGGTTTACAAAAAGGAGTCAGCTCACCTACATTTTAAAAAGTTCAGGCACATTAGGACCTCCAAACCAAACTAAACATAAGTTCTGTCTTACTCTCGTTAAAATTTAAGAGGTTTGCTGACATCCATGTTTTAACGTCCTTCAAACAATTCACAAGGGAGTCCAGAGCATTTACATGATTTTCCCTCAAAGGCAAATACATTTGATTTGTATCATCTGCATAAAAATGATAGGAAAACAAAAACTTTCAAAAAATTGTCCCTAAAGGTAAAATGTATAGAGAAAAGAAAAAAGGGGCAAGAATAGATCCTTGTGGGACACCACATATCAACAGGGCAGAAGATGAAACGCCTGACTTGAATTGATAGAGGAACTTCTATTCGGTAGGACTAATCTGAACCACTTAAGAGCGGTACCCTGAATACCTGTCACTTCCTCGAAGCGTGAAACAAGGATCCCATTAACAATCGTATAGAAAGCTGCAGTTAGATCGAAGAGCATAAGAACCACAGAATGACCAGAATCATTTAATAATAAAATATCATTAAGTGCTTTAACAACAGAGACACGGTTCTGTGGTAAGATTTAAAGCTGGACTGAAAAGTCTCTAACACAGCATTTAAAAAAAAAACTTGACTAACAACAATTTTCTCTAAAATCTTAGATAAAAACGGAAGTTTTGAAATCGGTCTAAAATCGGACAGAGCAGAACGATCCAAATTTGTCTTTTTAAGAAGTGGCTTCACCACAGCATTGTTCAGTGACAACAGCATCAAACCAGAATGGAGGCTATCATTATTAATATAATAATTTTTTAAACAGCCATGATGGAATACTATCCAGAGGACAGTCGGTGGGATTTTCTACAATATCAGTGAGTGTCACCAAAGATACCAACTATCTTAATAATTTAAGATGTTGTTAGCAGGTGAAGTGAGAAAAGTAAAGTGAAAGTCGTGAAATTTGCCAAGTATGGTAACCCATACTGGGAATTGGCGCTCTGCATTCAACCCATCCAAGTGCACACACACAGCAGTGAGCAGGGAACACACACTCACACACACACACACACACGCACACTTACCATGAACACTCACCCGGAGCAGTGGGCTGCCGTTTTGCTCCAGCATCCGGGGAGCAATTTGACATTAGACATTAGCATGTAATCAGCATGTTTCCAGCATGATTAACATGTGTTAGCATGATAAGCATGTTGATAACATGTCTCTAGCATGTTTTCAACATGATTAGCATGTTACTAGCATGTTGTTAACATGATTAGCAAGTTACTAGCATGTTACTAGAATGTTGCTAGCATGTTGCTAGCATTATTAGTAAGGTATTATCCAGTTAAAAAAAACAGCATATGCTGGTTAGGTCTGGTTTTTTTTCAACAGGGTAGCATGATTAACATGTTACTAGCATGATTCTATTTGCTTGGCTAGATAGATAGATAGATAGATAGATAGATAGATAGATAGATAGATAGATAGATAGATAGATAGATAGATAGATAGATAGATAGATAGATAGATAGATAGATAGATAGATAGATAGATAGATAGATAGATAGACCTACTTGTCTCATGACTCGCAGACATCTAAAAAGTGACAGCTTTATGATATGAAAAGGCCACATCCTCTAGTACAGAGGTTGGCAACCTTTTCGGCATGGCGTGCCATTTTTTATTTTTCTGGTTAACCACTGTGCCCGCACCAAAAAAGGAGTGGAATAATTTACAAATCTCATAAACTTATATTTTATTCACAATAGAATAATAGATAACAGATCAAATGTTGAAAGTGAGACATTTTGAAATGTCATGCCAAATATTGGCTCATTTTGAGTTTCATGAGAGCAATAAGAGGCCAGAAAAGTAAAATGTACATATAAGGAACAGCTGGAGGACCAATTTGCAACTTATTAGGTCGATTGGCAACATGATTGGGTATAAAAAGAGCCTCTCAGAGTGGCAGTGTCTCTCAGAAGTCAAGATGGGCAGAGGATCACCAATTCCCCCAATGCTGAGTTTGAAGTCATCATCATCTACAGTGCATAATATCATCCAAAGATTCAGAGAATCTGGAACAATCTCTGTGTGTAAGGGTCAAGGCCGGAAAACCATACTGAATGCCCGTGATCTTCGGGCCCTTATACAGCACCGTATCACATACAGGAATGCTACTGTAATGGAAATCACAACATGGGCTCAGGAATACCTCCAGAAAACATTGTCATCGAACACAATCCACCGTGCTATTCGCCGTTGCCGGCCAAAACTCTATAGGTCAAAAAAGAAGCCATAACTAAACATGATCCAGCTTGACAACATGACAAGTCCAGACCACATACTGCATCAATAACAACATCATGGCTGCGTAGAAGAAGGATTTGGGTACTGAAATGGCCAGATCTTTCACCCAAAGAAAACATTTGGCACAAAGAAGACCTAAGACAGTTGAACAACTAGAAGACTGTATTAGACAAGAATGGGACAACATTCCTATTCCTATTCCTAAGTCCCCAGACGTTTGCAATGTGTTATAAAAAGAAGAGGGGATGCCACACAGTGGTAAACATGGCCCTGTCCCAACTTTTTTGAGATGTGTTGATGCCATGAAATTTAAAATCAACTTATTTTTCCTTTAAAATGATGCATTTGATATGTCATCTATGTGGAAACTTCCACATCATTGCATTCTGTTTTTATTCACAATTTGTACAGTGTCCCAACTCTTTTGGAATTGGGTTTGTAAGACCATGTTGAAGTAAATGGAAAGAATCCACAAGATTTAAAAAATCTTTTTTGGGGGGGGAAATCAACAATCACCCAAAATTAAAAATCTGTCATGCATGGGTAAAAGTCCACTCACAAAGTCAGCAAATTGATAAATAAAGTCCATTGGGAGGCCGATTTTTTAATGCACATACTACAAGACCAGAGTGCAAATTTATATTTAAAATATCCCCTTTCTCTGTCGTGATTAGAATGTTAACAGTTACAAAAACATTTCCTAGATGTTATGTTAATTTGATGTTTTTCCCAAAACATATCGATTTGAACAATTATTTGTAATATTCGTTACTGTTATTGTAGAGTTGAAGATAATCATGCTGGTGGTTTAATATAGTAATCTTCTGAATATTATCATAAATCTTGTGTCTTTTTTTATGCTGCAGTCATGATGATGTAATTGGTAAAATCTCCCTGAGTAAAGACCTGATCGCCGCTCAACACAAAGGTAATAACTTGTATGAATTCTGTGCATGCACATTTACAAACACTAAATACACATAATTTTGTGAGCATAAGCATACTCTATGCATGAGATACTGTATCCAATAATGCACTATGCATCACTTGATCTACCATTTCCAGTCTGACAAATGAACTGCAAATCATAGCAGTATTTTGAACATCTTTTTTGACACATTTTTTGTCATGCTGCCAAAATCTCTGCATTAAGCATGCAATAAATCTAAATACGGTTTCTATATAATATGTAAAAAAGTATGCACTGATAAACTTTTAAACAGTATTATGCTGTATTAAATGTTTTCAATATAAAATAATGACTCAAGATGATGTTAAGATTGACACCAGGTTTACTAAATTGAACAAAAATGAAGCAGAAATCATACCATGTGTCAACTTCGCAGGGACAGTATGCTTAGAAATAATATTTCATATCTTCCATTGCATTCGTTATTTGTAGTGCGCCAGCCACCCAATAGTAATAAGATTTGTGCTTTTGATGGACCTATTTTTAATATAAGTCTCAGCTTTCAAAATCAGTTATATAGCGAAACACTTATTATGTGTCTTACAATAATGTTTCAAGCTCTTTAATGATCAGATCGCTGTATTTATGTGAAACAATTCATTAAATTAAACAGTTTTCTTTGTGAAAATTCCAAATAGTCTTTGTGAAAATGTATTCTCGTAATATTTCGACTTTAATCTCATAATATTTCGACTTTATTCTCGAAACATTTCGACTTTATTCTTGTAATATTTCGACTTTATTCTTGTAATATTTCAACTTTATTCTCAAAATATTACAACTTTAATCTCGTAATCTTAGACTTTTTATTCAATGTGGCACTAAAACGCTTTTGTATGGAAGTAAAATAATGACTTATGTCTTTGAAACAAAAAAGCATGCCGAATAGCACTATCTGAAAAAATAATGCATTGAATTAACAGTTCTTGCATTTTAATGCCTTGTTTTTCCAGGGCTTGCATCTTTAGGTCCTGAAATGTAATATAGTTGTTCGTTTAAGCTGTGAATATTTCAATTCAAAAATATTTTTTCATAATAAAAAAATCAATAATTCATATTCACGTTCCAGAATTCACTTCCAAAATATTAAATCGGTTAAAAATACGATGTATAATATTCAACAGGCAAATTTCGGTCCGTTTTATTTCACTTTCCAAATTCGCTTCCACAAATTCAGTGGTTAAAGTTCGGCAGATAATTGGCCCTTTCACATCCGGGAGCTGCAGGAATAGCAGTACAGCACAGAGGCATGATCTCTATCTACTGTCAGTCGCTCACCAGCAGGTGGTGCAAGCGGCTGTTAAATAAGGCCAAAGCAACAGGTGGATTAAGTAATACAGTTACAAAAACTGATCTGCAGAAATAAAGCAAGCGCTAAGTAGAAGTTTTGATTATCGGGGCATGTGGAAAAGCTGATTGTGCGTATGTTTATTTCAACCTCTTTTCTGTGACCAAGTAAGCAGCATTCAAAGGAGATTATTATGGTGTTTTACCCAACGCTGAATTACAGAACTAACATTACATCTAAGGAAGACATATATTGCTTTCGGTTGTTTAGTTTGCCTAACTTTGTGTCATGGCTTGTGAGTCGCTGTGCTGTAATACTGGGGATCCCCTCACGTCACACTCCAGGATTCCCCAATGACGAGTAACACTTCTCAGTCAAATAATACTGTGATATAAGACCTCAGATCTCAGAATACATTTTATTGATGATTATGCAAACTATATAGATAGTTAAGCAGATGTAAAATATGAACGAACGCTCAAGGTTTCACGCGGTTTCCCTCAGAAATCTGTTAAAGAAAAGAAAACACGTGGCTCAGCGCACTAACAATGACAGCGATTTAAAGACAAACTCACATCTTACTGATGATGCAAACTATATACAGACAGATGTGGATATGAACGCAAGTTACGGAACAAGAAAAAGTGCATGTTATATATATAAAATAATTTATTTAATTTATTTAAAAAATAATTAATGAATGAATAAGGGGCCATTCACATATCGCGCCTAATAACGCGTGGAAAAGGCTATGTGCGCCGCTTTCTCCTTTTTTCCAAAGTGCTCGGGCAGAAGCGCTCCTGAGGCTAAGCAACAATGACGCGCTCTCTCCATGAAGACGCGGAAATTTCAGCAAAGGATAAATGGATTTGCAGCACAAAAAAAAAATCGCTTTCAGTAGCTCTGCTACTAAATTTATTTCAAAATGGCAATCCATTCAAAGGAGATTATAATGGTGTTTTACCCAACGCTGAATTACAGAACTAACATTACATCTAAGGAAGACACATATTGCTTTCGGTTGTTTAGTTTGCCTAACTTTGTGTCATGGCTTGTGCGTCGCTGTGCTGTAATACTGGGGATCCCCTCACGTCACACTCCAGGATTCCCCAATGACGAGTAACGCTTCTCAGTCAATTAATACTGTGATATAAGACCTCAGATCTCAGAATAGATTTTATTGAGGATTATGCAAACTATATACAGGCAAGCAAATGGGATCAAAAAGAATCCAATGCGCTGCATTTTCTTTATAATTGATTTCCATTACCACTGGTCTATAAAGTCGACAGTCACACAAAGATATCAATACCATGATTAGTTTTAACAATATGAAACCAATTTATATTAACATAAAAAAATGAGTTAAAAACAATCTAGGTATATTCTGAAAATGTAAACTGAAGAAATTATTGACGTGCTACCGCACCCAAGGGACCGTCTGACAATTCCACTGACTGGGTTAAAAGGTCCGATGTGTTTTAATTAAAATTCTAAATAACACAGTCAAATTCTTAATCTTGTATTTCTCATAGTGATTTTCTACAGGTGAGATTTTGCCAATACCTCCCTTCATATATTTACAGTATACAATCATTTACATATTAAAGATCCCTGGAAAGGGTTTTCATGTTCCAACAGTTGTAGTACATTGCTAGATACAAGACTGACTTACTAGGGATGGGCGTTTTCCACAAATATCACATTCGACTATTTGAGCTCACAAAAAAAAGAATATTCGTTTATTTAAATTAAGTTTAATGAGTCAGACATTTTTCAGCAACATTTGTTTTCGTCATTTTGAACAAGCTTACACACAATAAGCTTGAACATTACACATCGTGTTTTGTAGCTGAAAACCTTTAACAATGCGTGCAAACAAATAAAAGTACAGATTAAAAGCAAAAAAATAATAATAAGTGAACAAAGAAAAAACGTAAAGCAGCCTGCAGCAATTAGGCTATTGTACACTTAACTTTTAAACTGTCAGCAAATCTTTTTTTCTTTTTTTCTATTCTTTCAAATGTTCTTGTTAAGAAATACGGGCATGTAAACATGATTGGGGGAAAGTCGGCTCCTTAGTCTGTTAACAATAAGGCCAGCCGCGGAGAAAACGCGCTCTGACGATACAGGCGTTGTCGGGACTCACAAATAACGGTGTGCTAAGCGAATAGGTTTTGTGAAGCGCTTCGTGTTTTCGTTTACCACTGAATGGGATCCTACTCTGGTGGAATACATGACTCCAGCAAGAACTGTTCCCACTCGTCTCGGCTGGACTCTCTGTAATCATCGCTGAAGTACTGGCTCAGCCTTTTCCAGCCTTTTCCTACGAGTTGTTATTGCATCCTCTGCATCGTTGGTGACGGCGGCTGCATCCGCACCACTTGCATCAAGGAAAATGTTCTGATAATGTTCAAATAAAGTTTTTTTTTCTTAATTCTCTCATGTTTTCATCGGGAAACCTGAGATGTTTGTGCCGAGGGTCTAGGGCAGACGCGAGAAGAGGAGTTTTCACTGTATTCTCCAAGTTAGCTGTGTTTATTCGTTGCATGAGAGATGCTGCAACAATGTTCTTGAATTCGGTCACTTTCTGTGATTCTCCACGGCATATTTGAAGTACTGTAGAAGACCGCAGTTCTTAGGGGGCGTTCACTTATCGCGTCTTTTGCATGCTCAAGTTCGTTATTTCCAATGTAGGCGCGCGGTATGCGCGCTCATAATGGAAGCGACGCGGTCGCGATACGCACGCGGTGCGACGCGCCCGTTTTTTCCAGGCGCGTCCGAACAGCATCGAGTTAAAAACATCTCAACTTTCTGAATGCCGCAAGCGCACCGCGGGTCATGTGACAAGAACTAAACATTCAGCTTCATCCTTTCCCGTAACAACGTTGAAAGCTCAGCCAAGATGAAGGAACTGCTGAACATAGTTGCTTACTTGGTAACAGCAAAGAGGTTGAAATAAACATACGCACAATCAGCTTTTCCACATGCCCCGATAATCAAAACTTCTGCTTAGCGCTTGCTTAATTTCTGCAGATCAGTTTTTGTAACTGTATTACTTAATCCACCTGTTGCTTTGGCCTTATTTAACAGCTGCTTGCACCACCTGCTGGTGAGCGACTGACAGTAGATGGAGATCATGCCTCTGTGCTCTACTGCTATTCCTGCAGCTCCCGGATGTGAAAGGGCCAATTATCTGCCGAATTTTAACCACTGAATTTGTGGAAGCGAATTTGGAAAGTGAAATAAAACGGACCGAAATTTGCCTGTTGAATATTATACATCGTATTTTTAACCGATTTAATATTTTGGAAGTGAATTCTGGAACGTGAATATGAATTATTGATTTTTTAATTATGAAAAGGTGTGTGAAATATTTTTAATTGAAATATTCACAGCTTAAATGAACAACTATATAAAATTTCAGGACCTAACAATGCAAGCCCTGGAAATACAAGGCATTAAAATGCAAGAACTGTTAATTCAATGCATTATTTTTCAGTTAGTGCTATTCAGCATGCTTTTTTGTTTCAAAGACATAAGTCATTATTTTGCTTCCATACTTTTGTATATATGTGTGTGTGTGTGTGTGTCCTAAAATAAATAAAGCTGCAATAAAATAAAAAAACATTAATACAAATATTAAAAACTATATAAACATGACAAAATAAAAAAGCTAACAATATACCAAAATAAAAATGGTTAAAGTAAGAAAAAACTCTAAATAATAATAATACTAGTATGTAAAAGAGTCACAGCTGATTTTACTTGATATTTGCCACACACTGCAAATGAAAGGTTTGCATGCACTGCATTCTGGTTTAATACTGCACACTTTGGCAAATGCAAACATTAAATCTGTGTATGGTTTACAGTATAAATACTATATACTGCAAAAAAAAAGTATGAATAGTATGCATGCTATTCTGAACACATCCAGTGAGTCTTCTGTAATCTTTTATACTGTATGTGTGTTTTCCTGCAGGTTTGGATAACTGGCTGAATCTGACACGTGTGGATCCAGATGAAGAGGTTCAGGGTGAGATTCGTTTGGCTCTGGAGCTGCACAGAGACGCTCAGAGAAGCAGTCTGCACTGTCACGTCATCGAGGCCCGGTGAGGACCGGATCCAGCCGAATCTCATCAACTGCCATTATTACACATATTATTTGTTTTGTAACAGACTGCTTTTCTTTGGATGACAGTGCACGAATGTTATATTTATGCTTCAGCTGTTTGTCCGTCTGTCTGAATCGTGAAGTGTTGTGTGGTTACAGTGATTTGGCGCCGCGTGATATCTCCGGTACCTCTGATCCCTTCACCAGAATCATCTACAACAACCTCAGCGCTGAGACATCGGTGAGATCCTCATCAGTCTCCATCCAAACTGTTCTCAGAGACAAAACAGAGAAAACACACCATTAAAGCAGGCTTTTGCATGTTAAAAACATTCACAGTAGATGCCAGAACCAGTGTTTGGGTGCATTTTCATCTTATATTGGAGTAGTATGAATTGCATTTTACAGTACAATACTAATATTTATGACTTAATATGTTGTGCTTGTTTGTAGGGCTGCACAATTTGGCCCCAAATTTTATGATTATATATCAGTATGGCTAAAAAAGATTAATAATAATAGTTATTATTATCATTACTACTACTACGACATAGTAAATAAAAATATTAAACAAAATAAGAACTAATGCTATTTTAATATTTCACTGTAAAAAATGAGTATTGAAACGTAATAATAATAATTATTATTATTTTATTTTACAGTTCAACTGTAAGATTACATGACTTAATGTCTTTTCTTGTGCTTGTTTGTATAGCTTCACAATTTGGCCCAAAACTTTGTGATCAATTACAATAATAATAATAATTATTATTATTTTATAGTACAACTGTAAAATTACATTAGTACTTCTGACTTAATATATTTTCTTCTTCTTCTTCTTCTTCTTAGTATTGCTAAATAAATATAATATTAGAAATATCACTATTAAGATGAAACACTGAGTATTTAAGAAAAAATTAAGTTGTTGCGTCATGACCAGTATGCAATATTAAAATGAATTCCTCATGAGCGTGTTCTGCTGTAAGTGACATAACACCTGGTTGTTTCATCAGATCATAAAGAAGACGCGCTTCCCGCACTGGGATGAGACGCTGGAGTTGAGTTTGGATGAAGGTGATGATGATGATGAAGGTGGACGCGTGACGGTGGAGGTCTGGGACTGGGACATGGTGGGCAAGAACGACTTCCTGGGAAAGGTGATTGTTTAAACTATTCATTTAAATCAACTTAAATAAGGATCATTTTAAATAACTAGCTGATTCACTCCAGTAATTAATTGTCACTATGTTTCCATGCATGCATTTAGATGTGAAATTTGGGATATTGCATTAAAAAAAATGCTATGAAAATATCAGTGTTGGGAAGGTTACTTTGGAAATGTAATAGGTTACAGATTACAAGTTATCCTGTTTAAAATGTAATAGTAGTGTAACTTTTTCAATAACTTTATCAAAGTAATGTAACTAATTACTTTTGAGTACTTTTTGATTACTTTTCTAAATTTGTGAAAATTAAAGAATAATAAATAAAAGCATATACATCAACTCAAATACAGTTATCTAATAAGCATGTGACGCATTCTGTGTAATAAACTCCTGAAACATTGGTGTTTTTTTGAAACTGCTGTCTCTGTATATGATGATAGTTTTCTCAAAATAAGTAAAATGCACATGAAGTGACACAGAGCAGTTCTAGAAATTATGTTTATGTGCTCGTGTACTCCTATATTGAGATGGCAGAGGTTGAAAACACTGCGAGCTTCAGTAGGCCTATGTGTAGTAAATGAAACCATGTCTTTGCCATTAATTTACGGACTGGGAAAAAAATTCATACTGGAAAATTCAAACTCATACAAACAAATTCATGGACAAAACTATTTTTTGTGTGGACCTGACATAAAAAAAGGTTTAAATCTTTAATTTGGGGACATGCAAAATAATTAAAAGTTGTCTCCTGAACTTCACCTTCACTTCCATTTTTCTCTTCAGTCTCTTTATTTTGCCGTTGTCCATCTCTCTCATGACTTTAATACTTAAGATTGAACAAAACTATACTTTACAATACAATACTCTACAATACTACAATATCTTTATAGAAAAATCCTAATATTGTACACGAGTCATGTTTTTCCCTTACAAAAGTTAAACATGCTTTTATTAGCCTATATAAAAGTAAAATAACCTTGTTTTGTTTTTGTTTTTTTGCAAATGGATTTGTATTTATCTTTAAATAAATACATTGGTAAAATAATTTTATATTTTTGGTTACCACATTTAAACAATAGTAACCATTTTCCCTGGGTTTATAGTTAAATATTAAAATGTTAATTTTCGTAAGGGTTGTGTTGTTGTCTGTCGTAGCTCCCCCTAAACCTATAAAAAAATCTGATTTTTTTTCAGCTAAATTACTACTGTAACATTACAACAGATAATAATGATGTCCTTTATATAGTATTTTGAGTGATGACTGATGAGCAACGTGCTGCTGCTTGATTAAATAAATAAAAAAACAAAGACAAAAGATGAAACTGACCTGAAACCCTGAACAGGAGTTCTGCTTCTCTGCTCCAGCAATCCACTCTATTCTCTCTCTCTCTCTCTCTCTCTCTCTCTCTCGCATTGATTACTCTGAGTCTGATCCAAACCGTTTGGCGGAGGCGCGGAGAGCGCGCGAGTCATGACTAACACTTCATGACTTATTAGAGATTTAATTATCAAATGGCGGATTCGCAAATGATCGCTTTAGTACATTCGGCAGGCAATTATACAATAATGATATTAAATAGTGGGGCAAAATCGTCTGCCAGGTCACCGGGAATTGTCCCGGTTCTCCCGGTGTCCAGTCCGCGCCTGATTTCCACAGACACGCAGAACGTGCAGGAGTCATATATTGCATTTTTGGGGCTTAATATTCACAGACACTAGTCGATGTCATGTTTTGATTCAAGTGTACTGACCTACTCTTGATTTAGTCATCCAAAATGTGGCATATTCGTCCGCGGTAGGTATTCCGTTTTTATGACTGGATTCTACGAACCAGACTGTGTTTCCGCATCCCGGAAATTATTAGGGCGGTATGTCTCAGGATAGTCAGTGCAATTTGGGAAAGAAATCAGTTAAATCTGTATGTGGATATGTGTAAATATTCAAATGTAATCCCCTTTGTAATCGTTAAAAATTTCATAAGTAACTGTAATTTAATTACTCATTTTTTCTTAGTAACTGTAACTAATTACAGTTACAATAATTTTGTAATTAAATTACGTAACGCCGTTACATGTAACTAGTTACTCCCCAACACTGGAAAACATGCATAAAATCTTAAGATTCTTTGTGCATAAGCATTAAACAAAATATGATGGAAGCAGTCTGTTTCCATCCATGCATCTTTGAATACATGTGTGAAATATGGGATATTGCATTAAAAAAAAACACCAAGGTGCATATCAGATCTTAGAATGTGAAAAAACGGGAATCAACTACAATGCAAACACATTTTTCTGAAACACTTTGATCATTGTGTTTGTAAGGAACATTTTAGGCATTGTTCCCCTAAAAATTATCTTTTTTAATCTACCCTCATGTTGCTTGAATCCAGTATGGGGTTGTTTCTTCAGGGGTTCTAGCACGAGGACAGGATGATGATGATGATGATGACAGCACTGTATTGACTGTGTGTGTTTGTGGGTTGTACAGGTGGAGATCCCTCTCTCGTGTCTGCACAGATCTCCGCTGCAGGGCTGGTTTCGTTTGCTGCCGCTGGGAAACACAGAGGACGACGCCAGGTGTGTGTGTGTGTGTGTGTTGCACAATCACATTCATAAGTCACATTATTTGTGTGATAGTTATTTAATTTAATGACAAGCTGCTTTCACTTCACATTAGCGAAGAGAATTGACCAATGTTGGAAATTAACATTGCATTAAAGGGCAACATCTTTCCCCTCTGGTATTGATTTCCAGGTGAATTTATTTCATTCGAAAGGGTAGTTTTGTAATTACCTTATTAATTATATCTGTGTTGTCTTTAATGTCAAATATTTCAATCAATCAGCTTAAACCATTATCAACAGCAACAATCTGTTTTAAAATTGTATATAAATGATATATTTAATATATAGTGTAAAATATATTATGATATACATAGTGTGTAAAAGGCAAATCTGAGGCAACTTGCACTGATGTGAATGTAATTTGGCAAATTGAGACTTTTCTTTCATTTTCACATTTTATTTGAATCATTATCATATACGAACCATTAAAATATTTTCTTAAAATACCCAGAAATTTCAAGTTAATATTTCAGACTCATTTGCATGTCAGTTGGTGGTCACATGAAATGCAGATAAACACGTAAAATATTGTCTTATTTTTAATATATATATTTATTTTATAATGTTAACAATAAGCTTTAAATATTTAATAGAAGGGTTTTATTTTATTCGGTTTTATTTTAAAATATATTTATTTATAATTTTAAACGTTTTAATTTAATTAATTAAATTGCAAAAATAAATAAATAAATACTTCCTCAGTATTTTTTTTGTCTTGTTTTCCAGTATAAATATTTAAATATTCTTAATTCAGTATGCATTTACTTGAGATGTTAAGCGCTTAAAACTTTACTGAAACATTTATCAAAATTAAATTTAGTTTATGCCCAAAATGAGAAGAATAAAAAAAATTGTCAGTGCATGGGGTATTAAAAAAAATCCTTATTTTCTCTTTGAATTATTTGTATTTTTATGACCCCTGCAGCAGATTTTATTTTTTTATTTTAAGCAAAATAAATAAATAAATAAATAAAAATGTGTCAGTAAACAAGGCCTAATTTATCTCAAGTAAATGTATCTTGATATAAGAGACATTTGATATTTGTATTTGTGTATTCTTGTAAATGGCAAGTCTTGCAGTCTGCTAGCATTTTCTCAACACTAGTTTGCGTTTGTGTTTGAACCCTGATTTGGGAAACTCCAGTCTAAAGGAATTTGTAATGATGCTCAAAAAATGCTTATTGCACACCACAGTTTCTCATCTTACAGGTCAGTTCTGATTTAGGCTGAAGAGAATTAAACCCAAACAGTGAAAGTATTATGAAGCACACAGACGCGTGACTGACTGTCTCTCGTGTTTCTCAGAGGTAAGCTGGGTGCTCTGCGTCTGAAGGTGCGTTTGACCGAGGACAGGATTCTTCCGTCTGTGTGCTATCAGCCTCTGACCGAGCTGCTGGTGGACGCCGTCATCTCGCCATCAAAGGTGCATCCCACACACAGGCTGTTTCTGTCACTGCATGGCATTTAAACTCTATGTTCAGTTCTGCTTCTGGTGCTTCTGCTATTCGTCATTAATAGATGAAACCCACAACTGAAAATACTGGCACTAAACCACTGACGATGAACCACAGTGATGTCATGTTTGTCAAATTTAGTTCCAAACCAACTAGTTCCTCTTCTTCTATCCTGTGCTACATTCAGAATTCTAATTAAGAATGTCAGTTAAATTCCCGAACAGAATTCGAATGGGTGCAGCGAACAAAATGTAGAATCTTTATTTAAATTTGAATCTCATTTGAAATAGCGCTATAGTGGAATTTAATGTTAATTAATTTCATTTAAATGTTCTCACATACACAACATGTAGACTAGTTGTATTTTCAGCATCATTTCTCCAGTCTTCAGTGTCACATGATCTTCAGAAATCATGAAAATATTATGATTTATTATCAGTGTTGGAAAGCTGCTTAATATTGTGATACTTTTTTCAGTTTTATTTGATGAATAAAAAGCTAAAAAAAAAAAAAAAGAAGCATTTATTTAAAATAGAAATCTTTTCTAACAATATACACTACCTTTCAAAAGTTTGGGGTCAGTACATTTTTATTCTTTCTTTTTTTTTGAACGATATTAAAACTTATCCAGCGAGGATGTTAAAGTGTTAAGAAGTAATTGCAAAGATTTATATTGTTAGAAAATATTTATATTTGGAATAAATGCTGTTCTTTTTAACTTTTGATTCTCCAAAAAATCGTGAAAAATTTATCGCAGTTTCCAAAAAAAAAAAAAAAAAATTTCAGTGCAACTGTTGATAATTCTAATAATAAATCATCATATTAGAATGATTTCTGAAGATCATGTGACACTTTATACTGGAGTTATATTATAAGTCTTACTGGTGCCAAACTTTTGAATGGCAGTTTATATATATATATATATATAGCCTATATATTTCTTCATGTACCTGTTCTGTATATTCTAATGCAAAAATTTACTGATATCGCCACATTGTTTGTTTGTACATGGCTAATTGCTTAATTAAAAAAACGCAAACTTCCCGCTGTGCTAGATCATCGGCTGTAAGTCATCGCTCAATCGCTGTATTTTTCATTCAGAAATCTTTTCACACAGCAGGATTTTGAATTTCCGACAGGTCAGATTCTCTCAGATTGTGTCTTTGATAATTCACACTGTGTGACTCGTGTGAACAGGCATGTGTCTGCTAAAGTCGTGCCGTGTGAACTTGGCATGAGACGTCATTCGTATTGTCCCCGAATCAGTTGAATTCCTCGTCTGCTGTCAGGTGGACGAGCCCTCGCCGCTGACTCTGCTGGAGGAGGTGACGACGGTGGAGAGCAGGCAAGACGTGGCCATGACACTGGTCAAGATCTACCTGGGTCAGGGTCTGGTCGTGCCATTCCTGGACTACCTCAACACCAGAGCGGTCCACAGCACCAGTACGTGTGTGTGTGTGTGTGTGTGTGTGTGTGAGAGAGATCAGTGCATCTTCTGTGTGTAGGCGACGTGTTGACCTCAGACCAGCTATATTTACCCATCTGAACTCCTCTCTCATTAATGCTGTTTTGTGTTGCATGAGCACATGGGTTTTCACACTCGGATGGGGTTTTGTGTTTTGCCAATGACAAACAGTGCCGGCGTTTCCATAGCAACTCCACAGGAAACAGCTTCAAAAGTCACGGAATGTTCATAAAACGGAATGTTCGTCAGCGAGTGACGGAAGATTAAAAAGAGAAAAAAAAGAGTTTTAATGCGTTCGTCAGTCAGATCAACCACATAGGATCATGATTATTGACGTATTGAAGTACCTTTGAGATTGCAACAAAGATGAGAAATATTTAATTGAATCAATTTTTGTTTTTAGTAGTGTTTGTTAAAGGGTTAGTTCACCCAAAATTGAAAGTTAGGCTGCGTTTTACTCACCCCCCGAGGCATCTTAGGTGTATAAGACTTTTTTTTCGGAGTAATCCAGTCGTACAACTGTTGGCGCAAGCTAGATTAAAGTGATTACATTTTGAATATGGACATTTTTTTTACTCAGCACAGGATTACAGACACCAGGAGAATAAATAGGGAAGCTAAAGAGGGAGACACAGGTGGAGCAACTTAAAGGGATAGTTCAACCAATAATCAAAATGATGTAATTAATAACTCACCCTCATGTCTTTCCAAACCCGTGAGAACTGCGTTTATCATCAGAACAGAGTTTAAGATATTTTAGATTTAGTCTGAAAGCTCTCAGTCCCTCCATTGAAGCTGTTTGTACGGTCTACTGTCCATGTCCAGAAAGGTAAGAAAAACATCATCAAAGTAGTCCATGTGACATCAGAGGCTCAGTTAGAATATTCTGAAGCATCGAAAATACATTTTGGTCCAAAAATAGCAAAACTACAACTTTATTCAGCATTGTCTTCTCTTCCGTGTCTGTTGTGTGAGAGAGTTCAAAACAAAGCAGTTTGTCATATCCGGTTCGCGAACGAATCATTCGATGTAACCGGATCTTTTTGAACCAGTTCACCAAATCGAACTGAATCGTTTTAAATGGTTCGTGTCTCCAATACGCATTAATCAGGGCTTAATTTGTGCCAGAACAAGCCGGATCCGGCACCTCCGAAATCCGATCCAGCACCTCATTTTGGCGGATCCCCCTCCTCTAGGGGCGGCGTTTCAGTTTGGCAGCCAGAGATATGTGCTGTGAAAAACTATCCAAAATTCATATCTCTATTATAATTCGTTATTATTATTTTAAATCACAGGGTTTTAGAAATATTTAACCAATGATAAGTATAAACTTCGTAATGCCATTGGATCCTCAAGCTCTCGCAAAACCTCGTCACTTCCCCCGCCTCCACTCAGATTGACACGCGCGAACAGCCTGGAGGAGACAGATCTCCGCTAATTTGCAAAGCAAGGGTAATCAAATAACTTTGAATAGTACAGCATTTCTTTACACAAACACTATGTCTGTAAAGGCTATTGTTTTGGTGTGTTTGAAGACTGGAGAAGTAGTTTTTTTGCCATCTAGCCAATATACTTTTGTACGTTTAAAATATCCTGTGCATAAGTGCCTAATCGTTTATATCATGAGATTTTGGCCAAGTGTATTAAACAGCAAAAAAAAACATAAAACAGTAAACGTTATATCCTAACCTGTAAAAGGTGATAATGGCATAGGCTATAATGCGCTGCACTTGCCTCAGATGCGGACAAAACACAGATCTCCTCATGAAAGTGACATGACATTCAGCCAAGTATGGTGACCCATACTCAGAATTTGTGCTCTGCATTTAACCCATCCGAAGTGCACACACACAGAGCAGTGAACACACACACACTGTGAGCACACACCCGGAGCAGTGGGCAGCCATTTATGCTGCGGCGCCCGGGGAGCAGTTGGGGGTTCAATGCCTTGCTCAAGGGCACCTAAGTCATGGTATTGAAGGTGGAGAGAGAACTGTACATGCACTCCCCCCACCCACAATTCCTGCCGGCCCGGGACTCGAACTCACAACCTTTCGATTGGGAGTCCGACTCTCTAACCATTAGGCTACGACTTCCCCACCTTCGCCATTCGCCATTCGCCGGCCAAAGACCTTGTTAACTCCATTTGAGCTTGTTTTTCATACAGCCTGATGCTAATTGCACGTGTCTGATACAACACCAACACTGACGACGCAGTCGTGAGTCTTGTATCGCAGCGTGCAGGTCACTGATGCGCTGATGAGAAGCGCGCTCTGAAAGAGTTCATGGATTCAAATGACTGATTTAATCTTATACTTTGTGTGGATTTATTTTATTATTCAAACCTACAAGCTACGTTGAATAAATGCAGGAAAGATTTATTAAAACCAAGGAACACATAGTCCCCCTCAGAAAAGTTTTTAGGCCTGGAAATTGTTGTTTTAAAATCGCATGGCATTTCCATGTTATTCATGACCTTACAGACCCTATAAAAGCAACAGATGCATGCTCTTGATCACTTCAACTGGTCCACCAATGTGATTGCGCGTTACCTCTCCCTTCTGTAATCGCGTGCCGGATCCGTTGCCCCGCTTTGTTCCGGTACTTCCCAATTTACAAATTAAGCACTGGCATTAATCCACAAATGACTGACACTGACTGAACTGCTGTGAAGAGAAAACTGAAGATGAACACCGAGCCGAGCCAGATAATGACTCGTTCACGGGTCAAGAACCGGTTGCATCGGTTTTCGGATCACCAGTAGTTCTTTCGTACAGTTCGATTCAATAAACCGGTTGAAGAAAACGGTTCACCGGTTCTTTTGTGCTTGACGTAATGATGTCATTGCCGATGATTGCCCTTGATTCAAGCCTTCGGTTTACCCGCGCTCATAACACTAGCACAGAATCAGTTCAGAATCAATCACCAAAAGAATCAGTTCGGTTCAGACGCTCTGTGTGTCGGTCTGCTTCACACTGAATCACACATGCGCAGTATCATCAGCTCCTCGATTCTTCTTATCTGGCTCGGCGTTCATCTTCAGATCTCTCTTCACAGCAGTTCAGTCAGTGTACTGTTTGAGTAAATGAATTACTCCGGGATATTGGTTAGTTTGAACTCAGAGGGAGTGTCAGCCAAATTAAAAAAAGTTAACAGCTTAAGTCATTTGTGGGATAATGCGTATTGGAGATGCGAACCTTTTAAAACGATTCAGTTCGATTTGGTGAACTGGTTCAAAAAGATCCGGTTACATCGAATGATTCGTTCGCGAACCGGATATCATTGAACTGTTGTGTTTTGAACTCTCTCACAACAAACACGGAAGAGAAGACAATGCTGAATAAAGTCGTAGTTTTTGCTATTTTTGGACTAAAATGTATTTTCGATGCTTCATAAAATTCTAACTGACCCTCTGATGTCACATGGACTACTTTGATGATGTTTTTCTTACCTTTCTGGACATGGACAGTAGACCGTACACACACTTTCAATGGAGGGACTGAGAGCTCTCGGACTAAATCTAAAATATCTTAAACTGTTTTCCAAAGATGAACTGAGGTCTTACGGGTTTGGAACGACATGAGGGTGAGTTATTAATTACATAATTTAGATTTTTGGGTGAACTATCCCTTTAATGAGGTAACAAGATGGGCGGGGTCAGACAATAGACAGGAGAGAGCACATGGCACCAAACACAAACAACACAAGCCATGTTCTCACAGAAAAACAGTGTCATCTGGTGGCCATTCTGGTAAAACGCAGCCTAATTTTCATTTTTGTGTAAACTAACCCTTTAAGGCAAGTTTTGGATGAACTAACCAAATGCAGATCAATAAGTTAAAATGATACTAATAGAGAATTACAAGACTTTCCTTAGTTGATTAATTATTTCAAGACAATTGTTTAGGATGACACGTTTCTGAAATGTTATGTTTAAATATGCTAATTTGGCATTGTTTAATTAATCATGCACTCATTTGCTTGCATTTCCTGAATAGAAATAAATAGAAACACTGGATAAAGCTGTGTACCTCTGCATAAACAATTTTGCAAATTTTTGCTGTTTGCACTGTTCTCTCAGCATGCACACATGCACTTTTTCTTAGCTCTTATTTAACTATTTCCTTAACCTATTTAATATAATTGAATTATGTCCAGTTAAGTTCTTTCCTGTGTTCTGTGTCTATGTAGCACCTTGGACCTGATTACACATAAGACTGCATGATCTAGGGGGGTCTAAATGTAAGATATCTGAGAAAAAAAATTAATTACTTAAAATATGATTAAAAAAAAAGAAAAGACACAAATCCAGTTATTAATTATAGAAATATTTAAATTGCAAAATAAAGAAGAAGAAAAAGGATATACTACTAAATATATTGATATAATAATAAAAATAATAATAACAATTTATAATAAAGATATTTTTAAATAAATAGCTATTAAGCAAGGCAAGTTTATTTATATAGCACATTTCATACACAATGGCAATTCAAAGTGCTTTACATAAAAGAAAGCAAAAATAATCATGAAGAAAAATAATAACAAAAATAAAACAAGCAATTTAATAACTTTGAAAATGTTTAATTTATTTTATTTATTTATTTAAAAAATTATTTAAAATTAATTTAAAACATTTAAAAATATAAAATGATTTGACATAAAATACAGTGAATATATATATAAAAAAAACAGTGCAATCAGTTTGGATAATAATAATAAAATAATAATATTAAATAAAAGCATTAACAATTAATAAATAAAATCAAAATAAACCACTGACTAGGTCTGCACAGTATGGCTATAAAATAATAATAATTTTTAATTATTGTTATTATCAATAATAATAAAACACAAACATTTCTAAATAAAAACGAAATAAGAAATATAACACTGCATTGTTAAAAAAGTCATAATGTTATAATTCCATATAAAAAATTAGATTATACCTGTAAATGTATCTTAATTTCTACAGTTTTTACATGTTAAACCATCAAACTTTTATTTTGATGTGAAATAAATGCACAGATGACAGACAAAGGCAGGTTTACTATGGTTGTTGCTGTTTTCTCTGAAGAACACTTGGACAGAACATGTTTTCTGTTTCTCCCCAACAGCAGATCCAAACACACTCTTCCGGTCCAACTCACTGGCCTCCAAAGCCATGGAGCAGTTCATGAAGGTGTGTGCAGATCTTGATCTGGGACATGAGCTTGTGTTTTCAGTGTGTGACTGTAGTCAGACGGCTTGCGTGTCTCTCAGGCTGTCGGGATGCTGTATCTACACCAAGTTCTGAAGCCCATTATCAACCGCATCTTTGAGGAAAGGAAATACGTGGAGTTGGATCCATGCAAGATAGACCTCAACCGCTCCAGGTGTGTAGAAATATTGCAGTATACCATTAGTGGAACCAGCCATGATGGGGAAAATAACTCTCCAAAACTTGGGCTTTTAGATCTGTGTATAACCTGAGAAATGTCACTGAGCACCGAATGCCTTCAGGTTTTATATTTGAAATATATCACATACAGTACCATTTCAGAAGGTTTAATGTTGTTAAAAGTCTCTTATGCTCACCAAGACTGCATTTATTTGATCAGATATACTGTGAAAATATGTAATATTATTACAAAAAAAAAAGTTTTCTGTGTGAGTATGTAAAATGTCATATTAGTATAGTATTTTCAGCATCATTACATACTAAATCTTTAAAATTAAAATTAAAACGGATTTTTTTATTTGTATTAAAACTAT
Source organism: Carassius carassius (assembly GCF_963082965.1). NCBI lineage: Eukaryota > Metazoa > Chordata > Actinopteri > Cypriniformes > Cyprinidae > Carassius > Carassius carassius. The sequence goes on along the minus strand of NC_081775.1, from coordinate 31,042,327 downwards.
ATAGATATAGTTAAATAAAACCAATACAAAATGACATATATAGAACTTCACAAATGACATAAAAATATTCAAAAGTAACAAAAAAAAATGAAACGTGTAAAACTGTACAGATGGTTTCTAAATATTAATAAAGTTAGTATAGGACAGTATAAAGCTGAATCTTAATATATTTAAAACATTTGTTTATTCTTCAAATGTACAACTTTTTTTAATGATTTTGAAAGAAGTCTCTTCTGCTCAGCAAGGCTGCATTTATTTGATTAAAAATATAGGAACAAATATTACAATTCAAAATAGCTGAAAAATAATTATTACTAACTGTGATACATTTTATTTTTCAGAATGCTTTGATGAACAAAGTTCAAAAGAACAGCATTTGTTTGAACCAAAACTTAAATAAAAAATGTATAAAAAACGATACACATATTTAAAAACAGCAAAAAATAGTCAAAAACACCAAAATTACTAAAACTTTAAAAAGCTAAAACATCTAATTTCTTAGTGAATTTGTATTTCAATAATGTATGCATTTACAGTATGATTCATGAAAATCATATTTATTATCTATTAACAATCTATTTATTATATTCTGCTGTTTTCCCAATTTGTTTTATTATTTATCTTTTCATGCATTAATTTATGCATGTAAAAATCATATTTTTATTACAATGTATATTTTAAATTTTTATCTAATTGTCATTTCAGTCATTTATGCATGCATTCTTGTTGGAAAAATCCTAATACTTATTACGTTCCATATTAATTTACATTGCTTATTTTTCATTATGCATGCATTCATGTTGAAAAAAATCATGTTTAAGTATATTCTATATCGTTTATTTTATATAATTTCCATTTTAATCCTTTCTGTATGCAATCATGTTACAAAAATCATAATGATTTTTTTTATTTTTTATTCATGCATGGTATCTAACAAAATAATTATTTTGCATAAAATATAAAACATGAAAAATGAGTGATTATCGGTTGTCTATAAATATCGGTTGTCTATAAACTCTTTCATAAGTTTTACCTTGATATAACTGCAGTATAGTATGACCCCTCTGAAAAGGGCTGGTCTGACTCCGCTCTCTCTCTGCAGGCGTATCTCGTTTAAAGGCTTGTCGTCGGCGGCTGAGGTCAGGAAGAGCAGCGTGGGGCTCCTGAAGACGTATCTGAGCAGCATCATGGAGGCCATCGTCAGCTCGGTGTCCCAGTGTCCTCCTGTGATGAGAGTCGTCTTCAAACAGCTCCATAAACGTGTGGAGGAACAGTTTCCAGAACCTGAGAACGAGGTGAGGTCCTGATGATGATGATGATGATGGTGGTGTGGTTTTACTCACGGTTTGTGTCTCGTAGGATGTGAAGTATTTGGCCATCAGTGGCTTCTTCTTCCTGCGTCTGTTTGCTCCTGCGATTCTGACGCCCAAACTCTTCCAGCTGAGAGAGCATCACGCAGACGCCAGGACCAGCAGAACGCTGCTGCTGCTCGCTAAGGTACGCCGCACATTCACATCGCAAAATTAATAAAGAGTGAAAATGTACTCCCAGTAAATGCACCTTGGAAGCTCCTACTTTTACAATATGTCATGCATTCAAGTTGGAAAAATCATAATCATGTCCTATATTACCGTATATAGGACGTATAGTCTGAAAAATACGGTATTTGCTTTTTTGTTTATTTTTTAATTTCAGTCATTTATGCATGCATACATGTCAGAAATGTTTTTTTATAATAATATTATATATTGTTTATTTTTCTATCCATATTATATAATGATATAATATATATATTTGGAAAAATATTATTTTTATTATATTCTATATAATATATAATATATATAATAAACATTATATTTTTCCAACATGAATGCATGCATACATAATTAAAATGAAATTATATAATTATAAAATAAAAAAATAATAAGTTACTGAATTATATAAAATGGATAGAAAAATAAACAATATAGAACGTAATAAAAATTATTATTTTTCCTAAATAAATGCATGCATAAATAAGTGACTGAAATGAAAATGATCTAAAAATAAAAATACAGAATATATCTAACATTAATGCATGCATTAATGACCTAAGTTAAAATGTTGTAAAAATAAATTAAAATAAACAATATAAAATATAATACAAATTATTGTTCTGACATGAATGCATGCATAAATGACCAAAATGAAAATTATAATACGGTAATATAGGATATGATTATTATTTTTCCAACATTTATTATTTTATAATTATATAATTTCATTTTAATTATGTATGCATGCATTCATGTTGGAAAAATATTATTTTTATTTTATAAATATATATATATATATATATATATATATATATATGTTAGATTATTTTAATTTCTGTCACATTTATGCATGCATTTATTTTGGAAAAATCATAATTATATTATGTTTTATATTGTTAATCTTTCTATTCATTTCAGTTACTTATTTTATATAATTTCATTTTATGCATGCATTTATGTTGGCGAACCATAGATTTATTATATCTATATTGCTTCTTTAACATTTCAATCATTTTAATTACAATCATTTATGCACACATAGTTTGCATTTAAAATAAAGGATGGATGTTGAATTTGAAGTGCGGAAACCTGACGAAATTTCAAACACAAGAGGAACTGACCGAATACTGTCCCTGCGGTGTCTATCTGCACACGATCCGATCTGAAGCTCTAGGATGATGTTCTTCTGGCAGGCTCTGCAGAGCGTGGGGAACCTGGGCCTTCAGCTGGGTCATGGGAAGGAGCAGTGGATGACCCCTCTGCATCCCATCATCCTTTGCAGCGTGGCGTCCGTCAAAGATTTCCTGGATAAACTCATAGACATCGATCACGACAACGGTGAGTCGCCGTGAAGACTGGCCACAAATATCAAAGCAACTTATTACCTTGACGAAAATAAATAATACAAATAATACTATAAGACGAAATACAATCAAATAAAATAAAACGTAAAAAATAAATAATATACAGCGGGTAAAATAAGCATTGAACACGTCGCCATTTTTCTCAGTAAATATATATTTCTAAAGGTGAATTGATTGTTTTGTTTTATATTTCTACTTTTCTTATATAAGGATGTATATAGTTTTCTTTGTATTCTATTATAAATATGTTAAGGTGCATATAAATAAACTATATTTTACAAATGCAATAAAGTCGATGGCAAAAATAATTATTACTGTAATAATCTAGTTTCTCATTGTCTCTCTGTACAGTTTTATTATATTCTATATTGTTTATTTGACATTTATTTTTATTTCATTTTTATATAATTTCAATCATGCATTTATTTATTTGGGGAATTTTTTTATTATATTCTATATTGTTAATTTTTTTAATTTTCATTTCAATCATTTATGCATGCATTCAAGCTTGCATATATGTTTTTAAAAAGAAATTATATTTATCTGTATACAATTTTAATTTCAACTATCAAAATTGTTAGGAAAATTAAACATTTTTATTGTGTCCTATATTATTTGCAGTATTTATTTTTAAATGATTTCAATCTTTTAAGCATGCATTCACAATTATTTTCAAAATAATAATTCACACCTGAAGCACGTGTATGTAAGATTTGAGTCGTCTGGTCTCTGGTTGTGTCTCTCTGCAGTGTGTGGAGCTCCTCAGCGCGC